>NW_009649308.1:4361354-4418514 GCF_000708025.1 Charadrius vociferus
CTCCGGGAAAGAGTGAATTCTCCAGCTCTCAACACCCTGAGATCAAGGCAAGCTGTCTTCCCAATCTAGATGATTTTTTAAAATACACTGTGTTGGGCTCAAGACGGGGTGACTGAAAATTTAATTGCCTATAATGCACACAGAGGAAATCAGGTGAACTAACGATCCTGTCTCTTGAAGCTCTGAGAGTCTATGGACTAATGTTGATGGGATTACTTGCATGAAAAATACCCAAATAAATGAGAATTTGCATGACTGGGTCAATTTCTAGTGAAAACTTCTCCCAACAAGTTCCTCTATGTGATATACTCCACCTCAAGGATGCAAGATGACCTATATCTTAACTCAAAGGGAAACAGTAACGCCCAGGGAAGCTATGAAGACTTTTAGCAAAAAGTTAGTGGGTTTCCCCACCAAATGTTTTCTTAGTTGTTCAGATTTTTTTTGTCATTTTCTGCAGACTTGACTAGTGAAGTGCTGGTGTCTAAATCTAATCTCAGTACATTTTTCATCTTTAGAATTTCACACATCTAATGAAATCTTCTTTCTCATGACTCTGCACACATTGATTGATTTTTTTCTGTTTTATGGATAGGAAGAAACCCTATTACCCCTTAAATGTAGAGGTCACTAATAGGATTTAGGGAAAGGTCATTTTAGCAATTTATCTGCAGAACAAAAGTTATTCAAAATACAAAACATGAAATTTCTTAGTCTAGTTTTAGGTTAAGAAGAGAAACAAACAAATATAAAAGCAAACCCCAGGCTTGAATGAAAACCTGCTTATCTGTAAATTGGCCCTTTTTCAGCGTTCTCTTGGCAGTGTTGGCCTGAGGGAAGGTCTAGAATGATATGGCTGCTTTCTTAGTAGAGCAATAAGATTAATGGAACAGATTCTCATTTGCTGTATACAGACAATTCTCTGAGACCTACACTGTTTGAGGGTCTAGCCCAATATAATTTCACATATCTGGATTTCACACAGATGAACCAATTCTTAAAGGGGAGAGTTACATTTTAAAAGGCTGTGTAAATATTAAAGCATCATTTTGGCTGGTAATGCTAAAAATGGACATTTCCCCATCCTCCTCCTAGCAGCCGAAGGTAGGAGACATTTTATGATTCATTTCTAATTCTGCAGTTCATCTGAGTCTGCTGTGCCGCTCTGAGAATGTCAGCCCAACTTAACACTGGCAATTATTCTGAACCAAGAGGACATCTTTAACGAGCCAGGACTCTATTGCTGACCTGTTTCCAACTCATTAATGCTTTTAAAGTCTTTGCCATCTTTCACTTCCACATCAACTTCTTCACAGATGCACTTACTAGTACACATGGTACTTTGCTAACAAATTATACGGCGCACAGCTCTCAGCCTGGAGAGATCTAACTCCAAAATTAAAGCCACACTTTAAAAGTGCATTTGGAGTGACAGTGAACTCCATCAGGTCTCAACTGCTTATTAAATCAGCAGCACCTCAGTCAAAACCCATGCAGTTGTCCGAGTCTATTACCATTTTTCACTGATGCCATACTATTCTAAAGACTTTCTTCTTTGCTCTTGAATAATTAACAATATCCTCACAACATAAAAACAGCCATACTGGATCAGCCCAGAAGTTCATCTATCCTCCTGTCTTTTCTCTGACAGTGACTGGGATGAGTGCCAAAGGAAAACAACGATCCTTCCCCTGCAATACACTTCATCCTTTCAGCAATCAGCATAAGGACTTCCTGAGCTGCAGGTTGCATTGCATTTCACAGCTGCTGCTGGTCATTCCTACCAGCCTCCGTCCCAACCTGTTTTGACACGCTGAGCCTCTTCATAACAGTGTCTAGGAGCAGAATCATTTTATCGTCTGAGATCTCGACCAATCAATTGCACATAAATGCCAATAACAGCATATATTATCATGCAATTGAAAATAGCTTTGACAATGATCATTCTCCCCGCTTATATTATAGCTGCATAATAAGTGCCAAAATATTTCTGATCTCATCACACACAAAAGTAGGCTTTTGACAAGACAGAAATGAACTTTACCTGGTGGTTTAAAATTTATTTACATACTAGTCTCCCTTGTTATCATCCATTTAACTGTGCTAAAATTTATAAGACTGTAATTACTTGGACAGAGACTGAGTCATGCTTTCTCCAGAGCCTAAATCCAGGTATCTTTGATATGTATTTTGCTGCCTGAAAGAATACTAAGTTTTGTTTCATATTTTTCCTGTATTTTTCCTGTAAAGAGGACATCTTAAGCCTTCTGCAGGACTGGCACTCCTGGCGTTGTGGGCTATTACACAGCTAATCACTCCTGGACTGAATAAATGGCGATATACCAGTGGCACCGTTACACTGATGGGGCTGCTGAATTCCTGCAGTGCTGAGCCAGAGCTGCAGAGCTCTGCACCAAGCTCTGGCTCAGTGTGAACCCAGGGGCTAGGTAAAAACTGCTTAGGCTTCATTCTCTCTAACTATAGCTTTAAAGTTAAGGATTGTGTCCTGACTGAACAGACCATTGTGCTCTAGAAAAACACATCTCTCTTGAGGAATACTTGGGGTGGGCACAGTGTTCCTTGCTGGGAGCTCTGCCACACAAAGTACCTCCTTGACACTGACTTCGCACCAGGGAAGAATGGAGCATTCCAGGCAACCTCAAAAGGGAAGGAGCTGGTGGAGGGCAAAACCCTGGGACTAAGTGGGGTTAGGTTATCCTGTGTGGGTCCTGCGGCTCCTCTAAGTCATGCCGTAAATGTAGGACACCTTCCCTAACAAGCCAAGGACGAGAGGAGTGAGTGCTGCCTACCCTCGCCTCCCCTCCTGCTTCCTGCATGCCTGCTTGGAGGAGGGCGAGAGACAGGAGGGGCCTGTGTGAGTGATGAGGGAATAAGAGAAGCAGTTCTTCCCTACAGCCTGAACAGATTACATGTAATCAGGGTGCTAAAGCTGTCACAAAGCAAATGTGGTGCATTGGTTAAGATGTAAATTGTCTGCAGAGAGTTACTTACAAATACAATGACAATAACTCACCAAGTATGTGGGTGCAGTTGAAGGTGGAAACCATGCTAACACCAAAGCTTGCCTGTCTCTCCGAGCTTTCACTGCCTGGATGTTGATGGTATTCCTACACTGACATGGCTGGTGTTCTACAATAGACATATGCTTTGTGAGAAGATTAATGACGTATTTATCCAAGAAGTGTCCTAGTAGCCATCAGTGGTGAGTCTCTCATTCATCATGCTGTCCCCTGTTGTAAGGGGAAGTTCATCTATCCCACAATATATTCCAATAACCTAGTAGTACTTTAAGCAACCAGTCTACCTATTGGAAATCATCAGCCAAAGACAGGTTTGTTGCTTCTTACCTCCATCAGCAGAGCTGCTATCACTTGCATTCAAGTTAATCTGCATGTCATTTGCAATAGTCAGAGCCTAAGAGACCGGGAACAGAGCGTTTCCCGCAGCGAAACACACTCCCGCTGCTCTCTCTGCGTGCTGACAGCTGCGCTGTGTTTAGCTCCACATTCTTGACACAGGACGCACTGCTGTGCTAAAGTGGCATCTGTGGAGAGCCCATACAGTCCCAGGTGCTGTTCCTCATTTTCTTCCTTGAAATGCAGGCAATTTATTATGTCTACACTAAGACCTAAAATTCTTAAATTACGTAGTGTCCCAAAACGAAGACTTCCCACCATCAGATAGTAAGGGCAGCACCCAGTTTGCACAAGGTCAGAGCATTATCCAGTCTAGAAGCCCAAACACTCTGCCGAAGACCTTCCCTGGACCAAATACAATCAAAAATTCAGAAATGCTGTGAAAGTTGTAAATATTTTTGCTGATACCTTCTGTTCAGGACTTCATGTGATTTTTATATCATGCAAGAACAGCTTCCCCTGAAGTCCCTGTTCACCAGAGTGCTTAAAAGTATGTAAACTTAAGTGCCAACATCAATGGAGTACTTGCATGCTTAAAAGTACTCCTAAACAAAGACCTTGGGCTATGTCGCACTGCAAAAACTGGTCTCTCTCTACATCAAGACTCCTGTGTCAGGGCTTCAACATAAACACTGCTGGCCATATGGTACAGGAATTCTCACGCAACTATAATGAACTGAGGTCACCTAATTTCTGAAAATGGGCTACAACACAACTATCTGGATTGAGGTAAAAGAAAGCATCAACTCTGGTGGGATTTTGCATGGACTACAATAGGACAGTTCCCAGGGGTAGCAGGGTTGCAGCACATCATCATTGCTTTTTGTGGTAAGAATGCCCCTCACTGGAGAAAGCAAACTGAGTAGCTAAAAACACCTGTCACCAATTGAACAAGGGAAGGAATGTGCCATGATCAAAAGTCTGTCAAACAGTTTCTCCTCCAGAAATAAAAAATAAGAAATTACATCAGCAGGGAATTTTACAGATCTTCTCCGTATTACAATAGGATAACAGACAGGTATAAAGTGAAACAGCAGTAAGAAAGAGAGAAAACAGGTTAAGAAAGATGGGAGCTCCTCCCTTCCAATCAGAATGTAAATCTTCCCTTAAACTGTAGGAAGAGATGGATGATTTTTTTCCCCAAGGGAAAAATAAAGCTGAAACTATTCATGAAACCCACCTGAATTTACCGATGAGTCATCACTTGAAATCTAAATAAAACAAACTTTATTTTCATTGGAATTCCGTAGGAGAAAAGAAAGTCCTTTCGCCAAACAGCAAGGACTGCACATGGGGAAGCAGCACCCCATTCACCCTGCAAATCAGTACAGGAGAGCGCCATGGATGCTCGTGGAGGTTTCTGGTGCCTTTTATGGACACACGATCCTGAAGCAGCACCCACCCATCCTGGATGTTTCACTAGCAAAGCCATGCCTGTGCACCCACATCCTCCTCGCTGCCACTTCTGTGACAGTATTGTCTACCGTGCCTTTTCCTTCTCTGTGTAGAAACATCTTAGCGTCCAAAATGAGATCTTTTATTCAGACTTTCATATAGCTGCCTGTTAAAGAGAGCTTTCCAAGGGTTTCTTTTCCCTTCCTTCATGAACCTAAAAAAATACAGTCACTGAATTTGAGCTGAAATTAATTCCTTCTATCTCTTGCTTTGAATACTAAACTTGAAAAAAGATAAAAATGATTTGGTCAATTCTTTGTGGTGGACAACATCTTCTTTTGTATTTGGACAACACCTTTTGCAATTAGATCTTGATTTATTATAGAAGAGCTTCCAGATACTCCCACAACATATACTAAACGCAGTCACAGAAAGGAACACCAAGAAAAAAAAGGTGTGAAGTCAAGTGCTTGAAAGCTAGGAATTAGCTGCAACTTTAATCCAGCCTCCTTGTGCAACTGCAGCACCAGACAGCCTAGCTACATCTACACAGCATCTATTTTCCACAGAGCCACTGCCTCATGCATTGCACAGGATGAATGCTGTCCACGTAAAGAACAGCTACTCAATATTTTGTTTTCTCCCCTTTGTTCATTGTGTAGTCCCATGCTTTATTTACTTCACATCATTCAAACACTACTCTGAAGACAGACTTTTTAATTTCCTCCTCATCTTTTCTATAGAGTTAATCTCTCCAGTTTCTAATGTCTTCACAAACAAAAACAAATCTAATTTTCACAGCAACTGAGAATCAGGGGGTGTGTGCACGGAATTTGGTCCACATAAAAATACCATGCGTTATGCAGAAGATCATTGCATATTGGATTGAAAACTGCCTTGGGCATTGACTTTTCCTTTTCACGGTAAAGTGCCATGTGTACCAATAAATCCATACAGAGCAGCTGTAACAGTACAAGATGTCTTAGTTTTTCTGAACATCATGTCAAAAAACCCTGCCTTAATGCCCTGTAAAAGACACCTTCTGGAAATGAGAAATGATTTCCTGTTACTTACACGGGTACAGACAAGTTGATGGAGATGGGCTAGATAGCAATGCACAGCCAAGAAGGGCCAGGGCCACATCCGAATTCCACTGACGTGCAAGGAATGCTCACTCTCTGGAGGACTGACTGAGCAGGCCTTAAAATCTAACCATGCAGTTTTTGTTGAAAACAGGCAAACCCCTTTTCAAAAGTATGTTCTCTGCTAGTGGAGAGGTCAGGAGGCTTCATTATGCAGGTGGCCTGCTGTTCTCTGTTTTAAATTTTTTTTTGCAAGCCACCTAGAAATGATGCTGTAGATTGCCAGGGATTTATAAATATCAGTGGTGTTAGCACAGTTTTAATCACAGGACAAATGTGGCGCAAAAGAGGATTTTCAGGTAAAGCTATTCTGGACGAACGTTACAGACAAACGCCTCAGCAGGGTATTTTGTAACCTCTTTGCAGCAACCATTTACAGTGTTTGATATATTTATATATCGTACCTCAGAGAACATTTTTTAGTGTCAGAGGAGGAAATCTTTTGCGGAGGGCTTGAGATACTGGTCAAACCTTGTTAATTAGTCAGGCTGTCAGCTTGTCAGATGAATTATATGGATTTGCAGGTAATAGCTCATTAACAAGAAATAGCTACTGCTAATTATAACAAGGTCATGAAAGCAATATCATTCCAAATTTATGAAGGAATTAAAAATAATAAGGCAAGTGTCTTTTCATCTGAATGCAGATTAAATGAGTAGTAAATGTCTTTTCTCAATACAAAGTAGTTGGTTCTGGTAGTTGACGTTATAGCTATGTATCTCTTACTGGAAGATGAGATTAAATTAGAGAGGCCCCACTAATTTAACTTCACCCATTATTTAACCACGCATATTGATTCACAACAAGTACTACTCAGCCCTTACTAGTTATCCTTTTAATATTATTTTCTATGCCAAGACCTTTGTAAAAAAACACGTGTGCAATTACAGAATTTTACTTCCAGATTAGCTGGTAAATGGGTTTAACTGCCACAAATTATCATGTTTGTAATAAATTACTCTACTCTGCAATTTGTTTTAGCCTAAGGTAATGACAAAGGTAACTTCTTTTGAACAAACAATTTACAATTTGCACATAGGCAAATGTTTGTATATTTAAATGCTCCTGGAAGTTTCTGTTTGACATTCTGAAACTAGCAATATTGACTGAGTACATAAACAATGAAGCACTAGTATGGGGACACTTCGCTTTTTGGGGGATGAAAACAAAATTCATTCCAGTCTTTTTTCTCCTGCATGACATACTACTTTGGAATATCATTGAAGTCCACTGCCTAACCACTGTTCCCTTTTGCAGGACAAAATTCTGGGTCGCATTAAATCCCATAGGAAATTTGCTATTGATTTCAGGAGGGCACAAAATTATAATTGCATACACACATTTAATATCTTGCTGTGGCCAGAATCATAGGTTTCCTTCTAAAATCCACAACTCCTGGGCAGTTTAAGAGGTTACAGTACCTAAATGTTTGCCTGGCTGTCAGGCAGATATTACTACCCTGGTAACAGAGATAACAGAATAGGTGGCAAGTCTGTGATTCTCCATCACATTTCACAGTCTGACCTATAACTTTCACTTGCCACCAGCTTCCCTTTACATTAATAATACAGGCTGTGAACTGCACAGGCTGTTCTGTCCCATCTTGCTTTGGGCTCTATCTCCAGCCCCGGAGAGCCTCAATCGCCCAGCATCGACAGCCAAAACTCACAATCTGACAAACAGAGCTCTAATTCTCACTTACAAACCAAGAAGCAAGCCATGTCCTGAACCATGCCAGTCGGTAGAAGAGAAGTAGAGCAGTGAATTAAAGACTGATACACAGCATAGAAAATTTTGGTTCCCAAAACAGTCACTTTTTATTTTTTCTACCAGACCTAGCTGTGGGCAATGGTTTCTTCCTCGTGGCTAGTATGGGCACAGCGGGAGTTGATAAAGCATTTTCAGGAACAGTTTGTAATAACGCCTCAGTCACAAATTCCAGCAGAATTAGCACAACAAAAGGCAGCTGTTGTATGTATCTTCACTACTGAACTTAATATAATGCGAAGCAGCAAACTGGGACTTTCATTTTGCCTCATGGTTAAGGAAATTCCACTGCAATCTCTTGTACCTGGAGGTCTTCCACTATATTGCCAAAATCCAAAGACAACACATTTCCTCCATGAAATGTAAACATAAAGCAGTTCAAAATCTGGCCTGAAGTTCCAATCTGTAATATTTTTAACTATCCCTACTGAACACAGAATGGCTTCCCTGCCAAGCAACTCTGCAGGGCAACAAAGCAAAAGAATAGCTTGTTTTCTATAAAAATGGTAACGTTTTTGGAATATGGAACCCTACTGGATATTTTCCATTAGGATTAAAATGTCTGTTTGTAACATACAAGCCTCTGTAAAATGTTTCTCAGAGTAGTTGAGATAATTGTTCATTTCTATTGCCTTGGTGGGAAGTATTCCCATTCAATTGAGTCTTAAATGTTAAAACAAAGCAAGCTCATAAGCACGATAGAAAAGCAGGCAGTGTGTGGACTTCAAAAACAAAAACAAAATTCACTTTACCTCTCCGGAAAAGCTTTGCAGAAATGTGCTCAGTACAAGTTGCAAAAAATTACAACTACGCCAGCATCAGCAGCCCAGAAAGCCTTGTTACTTTTAAAGATGAAAAGGCAGAGCCAATTTCAAGTTACCCACGTTGTGGTATAACATATATAACAAATAAAGAAAAAGCAAGGGATTAAAGTCATCCCTGGACACCACACATGGTGCACATTTCCAAAGTGCTTTTGTGTGTACAGCCAAACATTCTCCTTTTATCCAATTGCATTTCAGTTGTTTGAAAGGCTACCTGGTTTTGTAAATTACTAAAACGGACAATAAGCCCTGATGTTCTCTGCCAGGGATGATGTTCTCTAGTGCAGCTGAGCTCCCAAATCAAATTGGGAAATTAATGCTCCTCCTGGTTATGCATCACACTTCTTAAGGAAATGCAGTGCTTTACTTGCAAAACTTTTGTTACCTTTGAAGAATTATTCTCTGGGTAACTTCTTCCATCACTACCTACCAAAAGCAGTTATGTAACCTGAAGCAATACCAATAAAATGAAAACACGTTCTTTCCCTCTGCCACTGCAGCCCTGCCACGGGGCATATCTTGTCGAAGTTGCACAAACTCCACAAAGAATTATTATTTATGCTACTTATGGATCTATCTGCATTGTGACTGACAGGTGACCACCGCTGAGGTCTAAATGTTCTCCAGGGTCAAACTGCCTTTTTTTGTAAGTATCTCAAAGTTGAGGAGCTCAGCTTACAGGAATTCACTGTCTGGATTTCACCCCAAACTGCTGAGGGCTGGAATCCCACTTCACGCAAAACACTGTGTTTTGGGTTGTGCAGCCAAAAGGCAAAAAGAAATAGGGAACAATTTCTTTCAACATAAATATTTGAGGCTCTTCCATTTCCTTGAGTACCAGCTTCTTGAGAGCATACCACTTCTGTCAACCAATGGGTCACAAATGCCCTCCTGCACCCCTCAGTGCCCTCCCCCTGCCCCAGCAGGATCTTGCCTACAAAAGCAGAACTCTGTTCCCAGTCAGAATCCCCCAAAAAGAGGATTAAAGGAGAGAGGCTAAAAGGAGAGAGGCTTTCTATATTGGAAGTCAGATTAGGAAAATGCTCTTGTTTTTTTTTCATCTAGTCAGTTTTACAGTATAAATAGTAACATATTTACCACTGCTTTTATCCCAATCTGTCAAACTACCCCGTACCTACTAAAAACTGCTGTAGCACTATGAAGTGGAATGAGTAGAAATAATTCTAGGTTTATTACTGAAGTGAGGGTTTTGTTTACACTTAAAGGCTCAGTCTCAATTTCATAACAGTCAGAAGCCTGAAGTCATCAAACATGTGGCAATTAAACATTTTTGGGAAAGAAGGCGAATGTAAATCAGAGACTGAAGAAGATGTTTGTAGAAAACATGGTGAGTTCCTAAGGATTTCTATTTGCTCTGGAATTTTTTGTCTCAGCAGGACTATAAGCATCAAAAGTTTTAATGAACATTAACAAACTATAATTCATGTCTCTATTTCATCTGCACAGCCCAACTTCACATGAGATTTGGCAACCGAGTCCCAGGCTTGGCACCAATCTATCGTGTGCTCTCTGCTCCGTACGCTGCTCACCATCTGTCCAAGCAACAGCCGGAAAAGCTCCCCTGTCGCAATCCTACAGTGCTCTGAATTATACATGCTGCGTGCAGCTGCCCCCGACACGCCGGGATGAAGTGAGCAGAGGCCAGCGCTGACCTGAACCTAACAGTTGGCTGATTCATCTTGCACGTTGCCTACACCAGTGTGGCTGGACCAAATCACTGCTGCATTATTTCTGAGAAGCCATGACATTTTATTTAATGGCCGATTACTTAAAACATTACATGCAATGAAAGGAGGACCCCAAAAGGGAAGCTGGACATATGACTTTCAATGAAGTTATAATGAATATTCCCAGGACCGTCTTGCCAATTTTAAGAAATCCCTCATTAAGCATTTAATTTCACAGCATTTTTTTTTCCTGTAAAATGCAACTCCAGTAAAGATTTGATGTTTCCTTTAATTTATAACTTTATTTTGTGCAGCTACTACAGTGTGCTGGTATACCTGCATAAATAGGTGCACAATAGATTGCGTGGATATACTGTGATACTCAAGGGGCAGGGGGAAGGAAGGGAAACTCAATCATGGAAGTTACAACCAATTGCCAAAAGGACCACCAATATATAAATGTAGACTAAATTAGTGGTAAGGATTTATCTGAAATGGTTCTGCCTGTGAAAGGTAGTCATAAATAATACAAACACCTAAATATATGTGTGTGTGTGTATGCTTTATCTGGGAAATTCACTATCTGTGAACATTGGTGATTATTTTTCCCACTTAAGAAACGACATAAGCAAAGCACAGAGGGATGATCAATGTGTCTCATGGCCTAATGGATAAAGCAAGACAGAGTAATGGAAGTTGGAGTTGTACGCCTAGCTCTGCCACCAGCCTGCTGCGTGTCCTTGGACAAGTCTGTGGGTGCCAGTTTCCCCATCTGTAGAGTACTGGGCTCCTTGGTATCAAGCTCCGAGCTGGAGACACTGGACCAGATTCGCCCTGAGCCAACCTATCTCCAGCACAGCCAGTGTTGAGCTGGAATTATGATGTCTCTGTCTTGCCCTTGCAGAACTGCCTGCTCTGCAAGGCTCCCAGCAGAATGCGCAGGACCAGCTTGAATCTGGTGCTGCTCCCAAGCCAGAATGCTCTTCTGAAGCCTGGATGGTTGGGGAGCAAATACATTTACAGCCAGATGGGCTTATTAGCTCTAACTCTGTATGGACCATCCCAAAATCTACACTACCCCTAGCAGAAGCATTCAGTGTTCACCCTAGACTTCCTCGGGCTCTTCACTGAAGGGCTGTGGCACAGAAAAGCCCAGGCTGGCTCACCACATGCCTCAGCTCTGAGCCGCACAAAAGCAGTGAGACTGCATCCTGCCCAGGCAAACCAGAGACCCAGCTCCATTCTTCTGCCTCCCTGCCACACAGATAAATGGGAATGAATGTGTTATTATTTACCTGCTCCTGCTGAGCCCTACAAATGCCATCAGGGAGATGCATAGGTTTGAATTATTATACTGGAGGAAAGAACCTCTTTTCAGTGTCTCAGAACCCGAGTATCATACAGTACATCCAAATGTACTCTGTCAAAGCCTTCTTGCTTATTCATACTAGCAGTCCCATTGAAATCAATAAAGCAGACAAGATTTGGCCTGCTGTTACTAAGCTAGAAGCACAGAGAATGTCATTTTCAAGGACTATATTCACTGACTACAACAAATTAGTCTCCAGTGAACCTGCGTACATTTGGGTATTTTGTTTTATTGATGGCTTTAGAAGTTGTTAAACACCTGGCTCTTGCTATCTAAAAAGATTTAAAGCAGAATATTTATGGAGAAAAATAAATGATCGTATGGATGAGTGAGGCCTTTGTGTGCTAACTAAGTAAAAGTTTAAGCACTTACAGAACGTAGCTGCAAACCTTTTACTGACTTCAGGGCTTAAATCTGCAGGGATATGGCACAGAAATTCAGCGTGGCCTTAACCAACCAAGTGTTTAATCTCTTAATTTCTTCTTCCTGCCTGCATAGTTCCCTTGACCAAATTTTCAGCTTACACTTTGTATGTGTGGAGTTCCCACTCTGTTTCAATCCTTAATGAATATCACTAACAAAAAGAATTACTAAACCAATAAAAATGGAGAGTTTAGAGAAGAATATAATATGTTCTCATTAATCAATTGATTTCTGACTTTTATTTGGTTTATGTTTAGGTGGATTCTCAAAACACATAACGGGTATCAAATCTTTCCTTAAAGATCACCATGATTTAGCATTGTATCTTATAGATGCTTTGAAAGTCACACTTAATTCTTCATTTTAAATACTTGATAGCATGTATCTAGGAACATTTTTCACTTGGGTATATTAACATGCTCTGACAAGTGAATATAATAATGAGATTAGCAGTCCAGCTGTGGAAAAAAAAAAAAACCCTCCTAAATTCTGTAACTTCTGCCAGATAAGCAGTTATGTTTTGGCAGGTTTGGTGAGCTGCTTTGGTTTGTCCATTATTTACTCATCCTCCTGCAACAGCAGTACGAGGAGTCTTCAGAAACCACAAGACATGTTTGTCTATTCACATCACTGTGGAGAGCCTGTGCCACAAACTCATGAGTCTCTGAAGATCAGGACTTTGACTATTTCCTCTCTTTCAGTAAAATGTAAAAGCTAATAGCAAAACTTTGAATACGGAAGAACTCTTGACTGGTTTAAAACATGTAGACAGAGTTGTATAAATCATAGGGCAAGGGGACGTCAACTATGGGCACAAATGCTTTGTCAGCAAGGACTGAGCCTTAAGAGTGGGTGCTCCACAGCAGGGGTTGCAAAGATGACTACTCATGCTGCTCTATGCTTTCATCAATGACCTGGAAGCAAACACAAGATCACTTGCTGATGTATTTGCAGGTAACAAATTGTGGCTCAGTGATGCATCACGAGGAGGACCAGCCAGTGAAAATGATGGGGATCACTGGCAAGCCATGCCAAGTCAAATTAAGTACATTTTAATTTAGCCAAATGCAAGGCCTTTAGAAACAAGAAACACAAATCTACTTGCAGGAAGGGGGACGCTTCTGCAAATTCAGAAAGGATCTGCATTATTGTGAGGAACTATACACAGATATCTACACATAGACACCAGCTCCCAGTATTATCTTAGCTCTATGAAAATGCTAATTTATCCCTTAAATTTGAATAAGGAAGGGCAACAAGAAGAATTGGGGGAGTGTATATAGGACTTGTGAGACCTTGTGTTAGCACACAGTGTGTTCATGTCTTGTCTTAGAAAAAAAAATGGAGACAATCTATATCAGCCCCAAAAACTTGTGGAGAAAAATCCATCTAGTGAGACTACAGAAGTCTCAATACATTTAGTTTATAAAAAAAGAAGATTGACAAGTGACTAGTTTATACAGTGTAAGCACTTCACCAGGGAGAAAACAAACACTGGCTACTCAGTGTCTCTCTTGTCTAGCAGGGAAATTACACAAAAAGAACTAATGGCTGGGAACCGAAGCCTGACAAATTCATTTAGGAAACAAGGCGTTACTTCTGAATGCTGAGCCAAGCAATATAGTGAGTTCTCCATTTCTTTACTTTTCAGTTGAAGGATGTCTTTGGAGACTAAGCATCGCACAGACACAAGTTCTTGGACTCAGTCTGAGAGTACCAGTTAAGCTCAGATACAGGGGATCAAATACAATCATCTTCCAGTTTCTTCTGACCTTAAAGTAAATAAATTTATCCATGTACACAGATCTTTTGCAATGGTCAAAGAGATGTAATAGTTTCCTTCAATCATCAAAGACCGCAATGCAGTGATGGGGACAAATTTGGTACTGACAGGGAGCAACACCTTTCACAATAACCAGACATTAAAATGGTCTGCAATCACTCCTGCTGAGGGTACAGGTTATATTAGTAAACTTTTAATGTTGTGTGGTGAAGGACAACTCATTTAGTATTATTAGTTCCTCCTTGGCGATATTTCCCACAATATCTCATCGACAATTTCATGCTCTTCTTCGAACAGGATCTAGTTCTGCTTAGGAGCCCATAAGGGGCTTCCCAAAGCTGTTCAATTCCCTTCTAGCACGCCAGCAATACTACTAGAGACTGGGTCCATTGTTCAATCAGCAACAAACACAATACTGCCAAGTGTGGACAAAATCTACAGCATGCCACTGTAGAAAGAAGGAAATCCCAAGCCTAAACTCTCAACAAGTTATATTGGGAAAACCTGCTTCAGTACTTCAGGTTACTTGCTTACCCTGCCAGTGACAAACACTATAAAAGATCCAAAAAGACAGACTTGTGTCTGCATATATATTAGGTAGCACCTCACTGTGTTGGGAACCTGTTTAACTCGTATCCATGTTGCTTTTGTAAATCATTAGAAATGTCTCTAAATTACCTCTCTTCAACAATTTTACTTTCTCCAATGAAGCCCTCATGGACTTAAAGGTGATTTTATATGAGTGAAAAATTCAGGCAGATTTTGGAACAGGCCTTGAAATAGGAAACATCCACTCATTTTTAAATGAGGCACTGCAAAAAAAGAAAAGAAATTAAATGAAACAGCATTGTCTCTGCAACACATGTTCTAATGTTCCAGCTCTAGTCATGTCTCCGAAGGCTTGTTAGCTGATTTCACTTGAATTAGCTCCATTTGAGAAAAAAAAGATAAAAAGAATTGTAACAAGTTGGTATACGAGATCTGTAAAACAAGCTGAGAGTTTGCTTACTCATTTTGCCTTATTATTACGTATAAAACCTGAAGAGGGGAGCTGCTCAAACATACCTTAGACATATCTCTGTCTACCATGCCCATATCAACTGCTGGTAAGCAAAGTCCCTGCAGTAACAGCGGTATGGCATGCTTCCCCATCCCAGGATTACTGCAGCACGTGTTTCGCCATGAAATTCCTGAGGAGTGCTTACATTCCCCATGGTGAAGTGCCTGAACGAAGCTTAACCTGTCCCATGCCAACTCCCCAAACTGCATTTCAGTGATGCGTGGGCTCTGGCAGGTCAACAGCATGTGCCAGGTGGAAATCCCTCACACCTTATGTGCATAGGAAGGGTGTCACTGAGGACACCACCATAGGACCTGACAGGGTTTGGTGTCTCACAACACACTTGCATTGTAGCACCTGAGAGTGGCACTGAAGAATTCCTCTACTCCATGCAGCTCCTGAATTGTAAACTCTTGTGATCCTGGTCCTCACTAACTAACTACTGGGACAACTGAATCAGATGACAAGGACCGGAGCGACAGTGCTCTGTACTAATTTACCATTTCTTTCTCTCTCCTCAAGCAGAGCAGAATTTGACTTTTGTTAGAGAAGCAAAAGCTATAGTTTATTTAACTGCTGAATGATGAACAGTGAAGATGAATAGCAGACTACAGCAAACATAACCTAGCACTCTAAGTGGAGTACTATAGGCACCTGCAGACTCTCTCTGTCAAAGAAAACCTTAGCATATGAGCTTTTAGAAAGCAGGAGGCTATGTATTGAAAAAGACAGGTTTCTAGTGAAATTGTATTAAAAACAAGCCAAGTTTATTTTTATACAAATGTGTTTCCAAACAAGAGGTTAGTCTGCAGTTCATGAAATGAACTAGTAGCTTTTAAAGTGCTGTAGCTAGCCATCACCATCATCATCCAGTCTAGCCTCTGGTGTAACATAATGGCAGGATTTGGAAATGGAAAACACCATCACGAGGGAAATTGCAACAAGAAAAGAACTACTCCGTCTTTGGGGGGTTAAACCACAAGCTGCGGATGTTCCTCTTGTATCAGGGGAAGGCTGCAGCCCTGAAAACCTGTGGGTTTGGTTGGCTGATTGTGTCTGAAGGAGCTTGTGCTTCCACGAAGTTAATGCAGGATCGCAAGGCCAGACTTCTGCGGGAAGTCCCTCCCTTGTGGGTGCACACGTGTCTGAGTCCCCACCCAGAACTCAACCCTTACAGCCCACTGAAGGATTAGGAGCTGTAGGTGAAATCTTTATGGTCTCTCAAAGCCCTGGCTGGAGAGGACCAGGTTTTGTATTTGAGGCCTCAAATTAGCTCTCCATCTCTATTTGGCAAAGTGCAAATGCGCAGGTAGCAACAGAAAGAAGCCCCAGATTTGCTGCCTACCAGGGGATATAAGCATATGCTCAAGTATGTAGCAATGGACTTCAGCACAACCTTTGCCAACCTGAGCCCTAGAATTTCAAGTTTTACTGACTCTGACATTACAGCAAAGAGCTAACATGTTGCCTAATGCATCACACGCAGCACCAGCAGTCTGCTCGCAGTCCCTCCTCAGCCCTGGATGCTCTCCCTGTAAACCCACACAACTGTGTGATTTCTAGGTAACTGGAAATTATCAGTGCCTGGTACTTGGGGTGGGAGAGGGGAAGAGGAAGGGAAAAAAAAGGATTGGTTTTGAAAACAGGTGATAATCAGAACTAGCATTCCGAGCTGGTTTTACTAGAACAGAACAAGGGGATTTGACCTGGGCTGTTTCACTGGCACCAACTCACAGAGAGAGTAGATAAAACAACAGATGTCCCTGCACAGCTACAAAATGACCGGTACTTCCACTACTCCCAAGCAATGACGGGATGTTATTTTTCCTCTGGAGGAATTCGGGCGGCAAACCAGCACCCACATGGTTAAAAAGGAGTTAGACTAAAGAAAGTGAGTTTCAGAAATTCCTGGAGTAGGCAGATAAATTCAGCAACTACAATTCAAACAGCTATTGATTTCAGCAAAACAAGAATTTAAACTCCCTGGTCACTGCCATCATATTTTCCTCATCATTTTCACTGCCCTTTAAAAGCTGAATTTTGTGATGCGTGCAATGGCCAGGGCAATAGTGAAAAGTGCTTCAGTGCTGTGACCTCAGATGGGCCATTTTGGCAGTGGCAGGAAGGCAGAGCAGATATCTCTCTGACGTCTTTCCAAACACATCCCTAAAGCAGTATAATTTCTTTGGCTTCAGAGGTAGCAAAGGAAAACTATTTATTAGATTGACTGCTGCTATTTCATCTATTTAATGTTGCTGGTATAATGTCTCTACCCATTTTGTGACTTGAGTTCTTATTTATGCTGGTAAATCTGTGCTTAACATTTTACATTATTATAGAAATAAGCTCCTTTTAAATGTTCTGCTATTTTTTATTTACTTTTATTAGAACATGCAAATCCTCACTGGCTTACTTTCCAAGTGAACACATCAACTCCCAACCCCTTTTTGCTTCTGAAATAACGGTTTTATTGTCTGTGGCATTTTGCAAGTTGTTTTTTTCTTACAGCCTGGTCTTTTTGGGTTACTCGTGCCATCTCAAACTGCCCTACTGGTCTCTCAGGAAGATGAATTCAGCAATTACAGGATTTGTCATTAGTGGACTGAGGCACTTTTGAACCACCTCTAATTACATAGAGGAATTACCCAGGGCTCTGCCCTCTGCTAAGGCATCGCATTTATGCAGAAGATCACAAATAGCACCTGAATTCCTGTTCTTGAAGCCTGTTGCAGGGGAAGTACTACTGGTGCTCAGGCACTGACTTTACCTCACCAGCCCTGTTCACATAAGCACGGCACACAATTCTCCAGCATGCTCTGACCTGGAGCACACACGAAGGCATCAGAAGAGCATAACCTGCCCCAATAGAATAATTAATTTAAATTGGATGCAAGTTCCACTCTAGCAGAGGGAAGCAAACGCAGAACAACTAACCGCTCTGGCTATAGGATGTGGTCCTGCACCAGGTAAAACCAGGGAACGGGTCTATTTTAGCTGCCATTAGGATGAGATCAAGCCCGCCATAGTCTCATCAGGTCACTTCCTGCTTTTTCTTATCCCAAGAAGGGGTCGGTGCCTTGTTTCCCAAGAACAGCAGGATGTTAACAAACGAGTTCTCAAAAAGACCGTACATCCGAAGCTGTTCTTTTTCTTTTCAGCAAGTTCTGAATCAAACATGAGATTTTCAGTTCTCCCTTAAACTCTGGCAAGAGGCTACATCCCTCAATCTCTATCTCTGAGGAAATGACTTTTGTATAGCCTTAGCTCCCCTCTCCTTCCAGCCCTTTGAATAGCAAACCATAGCCAGTGTCTATATAAGAAATATTTTTTCTAGCTGTTGAAGGCTGCAGCTCACCGTTTCTCTTTCTTAGGACTACTTATTTAGCAGCTCTCTTCCACCTACAGATTTCTTCTTTAAGATTACTCATATTTTTCTCTAGGGGGAATGATTTCAGAGGAGCTGCTCTTGACAAGAGAACAAATGTTTTAGACCCGAACGCATTACTTTCACATTCCTGGCAAGAATAAGAATTCAGTCACCTTTGGTAAAGTAAGAACTTAAATCTGACTTCTGAAAAGTAGAAAATACGTTAGAAAAGAAGAAAAAGCGAGGAAGGATGTTTTTTTCCTCCTTAGTCTCCTTATCCATTTAACTACAGTGCATCTCAATGCTTTTGAGATAAATTTTAGCAGCATCAAAACTCAAGCTCTCAGAATCCCTAATTTGCAAAACAGTGACGCACTACATGGACAAACTGGAATTATGCAGTGCCACCAGCCAGCACAGTAGCAATTCATTTACATTACTCTAACATGAATTTAAATTAAGCAACACCTGATTACGCACATCCCAGTACACAATATTAATGCACTGCTATTAATAATACTTATAGAGGTTTGGGCCAGCTTAATTCTAAGATTCATCAAAACAAAGCAGAGCATATTGAACAACTCCAGAGTACATTTGTTAAAGTATCTGAGTGAATTAGTACTTGGTGTTCCATTGATTTTTCCCACAGATGTCTAAATCACTAATGTATATTGCCAAATACCATGTGGCTAACACATCCCAACACTGAGTAAAACACCAGGCACCCAGTTAGTCCTTTCAATTCAGCCAGCCAGCACTCTCAAGTGCCTGATTTTAAACCTGTTCGAGGAGAGAAGTTAAACACATGCTAACAACCTGTGCTGAACAGGGAAGTTCTTTCCTGACTCTTAAGTGTCAGGGAGTCCCTCTGGATACATTAGAATGAACATATAAAACGGGAGGGAAGTCAGGTCACACATGCAATCCCAAAGGAGGTGAAACTGTTAATTTGAGGGCATGGGCGTTTACGACATTTTGGCAAAATAACAATTTTATGATGTTTTCACATATCAATGCATGCTCATTTGGGATTGCCTATGTTCTTACTGCCAAAATATGAACTGTGTCAGAAGGATGACTAATATTGGGTTAAGCATCTGGCTTGATACGTGAAGGTCTTCCAAAACCAGAAACGAGGTGCCAGTTGCCTTCCCCTCTGATTCTGTACTAGATAGTAGAGACAAAGGGTGCTCCACTAGCTCCAAGATGTCCTGTCTTCTGGGAGCCTGAGCTGAACAGAGTGAGGGGTTCTGCCCCGGGAGTAGTTTGTGACTACCGTCAGTCTTTTGTGGTTAGAGCTGGTGAGGTCCTACCCCGCCAACAGGATATAATGGCGAATTCTTCTAGCGGAGATGCAACTTTTATTTGCAAGGGCCCAGTAGTAAAAGTACCCAGTATTTTCACATTAGAACAACAGAGAACTGATAAGCTACTCCATAACAGTAAAGGATACTTTTCAGAATAATCAGACCTAGTTTAGGGCTTCCACTAGTACAAAAACATATTTTAATGTACCAACCAATCAGTCACTTCTTCAGCTCTTCCTCCGCCAACATCTTTTTAACCATCAAAATTCTTAGCACACCTCTGACTCTAGGCAGCTTTTTTACATATTAGAAACCTGCTACAAGAGATCTTGGACTCAGTACCTCTTCATTCTATTACAGCCGTGGTGAGAGAGCCATCTAAAGCCTCTTCATATCAGCAATTATGTCAGTCTGTGTAGTTTTTATCTCCCCAGACAACTGCCACTGCTAGAAAAAGAGGCTCAGGAAAGATGACATTCATTCTTTAAAGCTGACAGCTGTAAAACAAGGTTCTTAGGACTGCAAAGAGAAAAGATACCTCAAAGACTGGTGTACCCTAGCAATCAAGTGAGTTGCATGTTTCTTTTTTAATTCTCAGCTGTCTGTAGGCTTTTTCCTTTCCCAGCGTTGCATCTGACAGCTGACTGATAGAGATTAGGTGCCACTCACAATTAAAGCTGCAGGAAAACTATAAAGATCATGTTTCTCTTGATTTCTGTCTATCACTCTTTGAGCTTGTAATTGAAAGCCCATTTAGTAGGTTACAAATACCTAGACAATGATGATAGCTTACCAAAAGCTTCATAGTGTTGGGATTTAGCATAAGATGAAAGCCTGCAATAAAGAAGGTTCAGATCCTCTTCTATTGTACTTTACAACATGTTGAAGTGCCTTCTATGTCCATGCGCCTTGACTCTGAGAGCTTACCTTGCCTGTTTGCTGTGTGTTCTCCATGTCCTCACCCTTTAAATGGTGACAAGGTATCAGGAGGACAAGGCAAAGAGATCCAATAGCGCCAGGCACCAGCCTGTAACTAACACGACAGTGGCAAAGCCCAGGCAATCTGATGAAGCATCCTCCCAGCAAGCTGACCACTGGCTGCTTTTCACTTCACCTTGAAACTTCAAGAGAGGAGGGAGCTGGGAGTCTGCAGGCAGGCTGGGGAATGACAATGTGGCAGGAGAATGGGGCACTTGGAGGAGTTGGTGTGCGGAGGCTGAGCCGTGAGGAAGGAAGATCAAGCCAGGACTGGAGTCGCTGTTGAAGAGTGGGCACAAACCACTCTGGAGAACTGCAAGGGTATGGAAAGGGTACAGCTCTGCGCTCGCTCATGCTACTGAGACACACATTTATGACAGTGGCAGTTGTGCCATTTCTGTTGTTTTTCAGAGTCCTACAGCTCTGATTTTGAGTGACATCCGATCTCTCCCAAATCCCTACTGCAGCAGTTCCCACTTCAGCGTGTTCATGGGAAAGTGCAATCTTCATGTGAAAGTGAAGAGACTATGTGAGGCTCAGACACTCAAAATGCTACTGCAGAGGTAGAGACAGCCCCAAGGGGGGAATGAAGAGGAGCAAGGAGAAAGCAGAGACCTAGTCCAGACCTGCGCAAGCCAAGGGGAGCTTTCTCCATCAACTTCCACAAGAGCAGGCTTTGGCAGGGCAGGTGAAGGGCAAAGAGTTGTGAAAATGACTTGAAAATTTCCTACTTGCACTCTTTTCCTAATTGCACTGTTTTCAACTACATTTTATTAGTCACCCTCAGATGACACATCCAAGTCTATTTTGTTTTACGATTCTCTTGAGATGACCTAATCGCATAAAAAATAGGGAGGTTGTTCATGTCTAATCAGATGGTTGTGTGATTAACTCATTCACAAGCACTTTAAAGGCAATTTTATAAATGCATGTAAAGGCCTTTGTCTCGAAACTTGAAAAGTCTATTTCAGTGTGTGTACACAGTCAGGCTGAGTCACTCCCTTTCTGCTAGTCAGCGAAAAGACATCCTATTATAGGACACTGAACTCTTATCTTCTTGCTGGTTACATTTATAGTTCAGAAAGACTCAGATTATTTATTTATTTTTGCCCGCTGCACAGATTTAGTGCCTGGGGACAAACAAGCTAGGTGACACCAGTGTCAGGCCCGCCCAGAAACTATTTTTAAAACCCAGGCTTTTAAACCCAACTTCCTCCTGTATAGAGGAGGCAACATTGCACAGTAATATGAAGAACTGAGGAGGCCTTGTTCCGAAGGGTAGGAGCTTGGGAAGAACAGATGCAGAGCCCAATTATACCTTGTATCAAAAAATTCTGTGCCTCTCCTATAAAATGGAGAGGGCAGCAGTTTCTCTGCCCTCGTCCATATGTATGTGCCATACCCTGCACACCGGCATCCCAGTCCCACATAAGGCTTTCAGGACACTGGAAGCACTGAAATAGTTATTTGCACTAAGGCAGCGCTTAGAGGTCCCATTCCACTGTAGAACAGTTAAATATTAAGAATGCTTTTACACATAATGCCCGTTTTTAAGAAACTAGTAACATAATTCTTCCTTCAGAAGGAAAACGCATATATCTATTCAAAAGCTTTACACTAGGTTTTTCCCTGAGTTTTATAATGTGGCTGAGACTGTGGGTGAACAGCAGCATGCAGATTCCAAAGGGAAGGCTTATGAACCTTGGTAAAAAATAAGTTTGATTATGAGAAGAATAAAAGTGCTTCATGAGTCAATAGCTCTGAGCTAAGTGAAGCAAATGTAAAGTATAATTCTGCCCCAGGTTATGATTAATTTTGTCGTAAGAACAAAGACAAAACTTGCAGCCAGCGAGTGAAAGTAGTATGACAAAACTTGACACTTATAATTAAAGAACAGATTTCCTAAATCCATTTTCCATTATTATTGTTATTATTCTTCAGAAGCTGATTAGGCAATAGCAGATGTCACCACTGTACAAATCTAGATACACATGCACAAATATCATAATTAGAAGATTTCTTAGGTCTCACTAAAAGTTGTCTGCTGAGGAATGAAAAAAAAAAAAAAAAAGGTTTGCTCTGAATATTTTCAACATTTAAATGAAACCCAAATCAACTTACTACCAGAATTAAACTGTAGCTCTCCACCACAGGGATTATCCGTAGCAAAAAATTCAAAAAGGCCTTGACTTGGAAACATTTTGGGTGCACGGGGGCGGATGCGTACTCTGTGCAATGCAGTAGCATACAGAGAGCTGTGAGGCACTATGTGGATAAAGCAGAACTGAATGCAGCACAGCTGTCACCACATGGTTCAATATCTCAGCTAATGCTGCTTCCCAAATTCAGCCTCGCTTCTCTAGCTGGTGTTTGTATGACTCTGCCAGGCTTCGGTGCTATCGCAGAGCTAACTCTGCTCTGCATGGTGACCGCAGTCATGGTATTAGGCATACTTCTGTATGATGAACTACAACACAAGAGACTGCTTTGTGGTCCTGCAGTCCCAGAGCCCTGTTTCAGTTGGGAGGAGAAGAGATGGAACCAGGCCTCTCACTCTGTTGAGTTGTTCTGCATCTTACTCCGAATCTCACTTCTACGGCACTCCTAGGGAAGACCAATTTTTAGATTAGCTGGGGAGGAGACAGAATCTTGAAAACAGCACAGTTTGGGCTTTCCACTAACAACTTGCAAAAGCTTACTGAGGAAAACTAATCTTGACCCATTCTTTCCGCTCTGTACCTGTGTTTCCTTGCAGCTCACCATCCCCCATGCACACCTTGTTGAACTAATAAGGTCCTAGAAAAAGCATCTGCTAAACAGACTGCCAGACAGCTCATTTGCACAAGGTGTGCTTAATTTATGCTCAGCAAGCAGTGCTGCTGAAATCATACAGGGCAACTCAGTGTTTCCAGTGAAGCATGGGGGCCTAAATAAATAGGGCTTTACCATTAACCTTTCAAAGAGGCCAGGTCCAAAACCCATTAAGGTCAAAAGAGTGATCTTATGATTTTAACAGGCTTTGAGTGAGTCACCGAAAGTATTAGGCCATGTTGGCTACTGTCTCACCACTTGTACACTGGGGTATGCACAGCAGTAATACTACTACAATATGTATTTCAGCTGTATTTGGATTAGCAACATACCTATTTTGCAATAAAGGAACCTTAAACTTGTAAAAACAAATGAGTAGAAAAGTCAAAGTATCTGCCCCCTTTTTAATAAATGTAAATTTATTTAGCACCAGTGAAATGCAGTTTGTGCTACCAATCTGCATGTCTAAGTAAGAATATGAACATTTTCTAAGACCTTTCCTTACATTATTAAATTGCAACAGACCTGGTAGAAGAAAACTGAAAACCAAGTCTCCTTACTCAGGCAGGGGGGTGGGGGTGGGGAATCCAAAAGTCAGAACAGGATAACATAGAGACCAACACGATACAGTTTGCAGGGAAGATGCTATTGTGTCCCATGTAAATGTCTTATAAAAGCATTTTCAAAAAGCACCTATACAATCTGAAGACTCTGGTTTCCATTGAAAAACCAGGGAAATTCATACTTCTACAGCAATTTGATTTGTGTTGAAAATCCCATCGCTCTCAGTGTGTGAGTTTCTCTGATAACAGTCTGTCTGATTTTTTTTTTTCCACTCCACAAGTCCTGTCTTTCCTTTTAGTATCATTAGCTAAAACCAATTCCTGCCGAGTAGTGTACTATCGCTGACTTCTGATACATGAGCTGAATCAGCTCCTGGATGTTTACAGCTATTTTCTTTTTTAATTCCATTTCTCTTTTTGCTGCGCTGCTTCACACTGTTATTGTTATTCCTTTCAACAATGGAGGCAGGACTCTGTATCGCTGCATAATAGGTTTGTTGTGATAATAAACAGTCTTTTCAAGATGTCCCAGCTTTGTTCAAATGAAAAGTACCCACTTTGGAAAGACAAAACCCAAAGGTGATTATTATCTGACTTGAAAACAAAAAGATGAGAAACAAATTGCTGACATGGGATTCAACTAATATTTAAAAGGTTAAATGCAGGAAAGATTGATGCCATTTAACATTTTACTGGTTCTAAGTGAAGCCTTAGACATTTAAATTAAATGATGCATTTGTACGCAGGAAATATCTAAGATTAGTAACACAATGAAGAGATCAGCTCTTGCCACAGCAATAAAAGCAATTTCCAGTGCAAACCACTGAATGATATTTAACTATTGTGAAACTGATTTCCGTTTAAAAAGCTGGAAGAAGTGTAACTGCATAGCAAATATCCTGAAGTTTACAGGCAACTCTGACCCAGGATAATGATTGGTGATTACCATGAAGGGAAAAAGGACCACTCTGCTCCACACTGCCAGACAGTCCCATTCCCGCCCTGGGAGGTGTTTCTAAACCAGCTGAGCCTGTGGCGCTGCGATATCCGCAGTGGAGCACAGCCAGGTTCACGATGCAACTGTGAGCAGCAGCCACAAAAGGAGTGCTTTTGAAAAAATGGATAATCCAGCTCAGGATTAACAACTACTGTGTAGCTGTGGAATTCGTTCAAGTAAATACAAGGCTGTCTGCCCTCAATCCAGCTTTTAAACAGTTCTTGGCTTTTGGCCCATTTCCACTTCAACGCTATTTTTAAGATGATTTCTCTCTCCCTTAATGAAGACAAGCCCATTTCCTCAACATGAAAATTTTCTTTACATGGCCAGTGGGAACCCTCCACATACTTTTTTAGCACTACGGAAACATCACAGAGACTAGTGGGATTCGTCAAATTCACACTGACAAAGAAGGCACCATCCCCAGGTTTGTCCTTATCTGGGATCATCGGGTCTTTCTAAGAGGCATCTTGATTTGGCTCCAAGACAACAGATGCACTGGTGAGAGAAATCACGACCGGCACTAGCTGTTTTCTATCCTCTTCACAGGTCAGATGCTAGGATGAAGTACTTTTCTATAGACAGAGTGAATGCAAAAGTTTAAACCTGTTCTCTACAGGTCACCTCTGGATGGGAGTAGCAGAGCTGTCTGTGCCCCAGACCGCAGCCAGTCTCTGCCTGGCCAGCTGGAGCAGAGAGGTGGGATTCCACTGTGTTTGCCCATGTAGGCAAGCCCCCAATAATGACAGCAAACATAACACCTGTGAGAGGCTGGATGTTCATCTGCACTGTCAAGGTTTATAATCTGGTCAAATTGAACAGATTTTCTAGGGAATGCCAAATGATACATTCCAGAAATCCCTGTTAACTTTCCAAACTAGCACGTTTTTGTGCACAAAACCTGAGTTCAACAGAATATTTTCTTTTGCCCTGCTCCCAGATATATTTGAGTTGCTTCGATTTAAGTTAATTGTTTGACTAGGGCACGCTCCCCCAGAAATTTGAGTTCGAAGGTTACATTTTACCCAAATTAAATGAAGACAAATGAAAACAGTGCTTTATAGTGGAGAGTGTCCAGCAATCTTAATAAGACAACAATATCAGCACTGCTTATAAAGCAGAAAGTCTACTACCACTTTTTAGCACCATTTAGTGAAGGTGAACACCCACAAAGAGCATGCCAGATATGCTGTAGTTGGAAAGAACTAGTAACAAAAGGGTAAGGTTTCATCTTGTTCATTCACATGTGAAAGAAAACAGTCGAGGACTTATTCCAGCTCTGGGGCAGGGGGCTGGGAGGATATTCATCACTTTGTCAGGTCATGTTGGACAGTCCTTGTTCTGTCAAATGAGCCAGGATACACTCCTGGTCCCAAGGCTGAGAGCAGAGTAAATGAGCCATGTTCCATAAAATTGGTGGTGCTGCCCTCACAGATCGTAAACAAGTTTAACAAATCTAAAGTAATGAATTTGTCCTGGTTTGCAAATGCCAAATGTAGACTTTAAATCAGACAGCTATGAATGTATAGCCTTCTTCACTGTTGGTGCTAACGTGTTGATAACATCCATTTTACACCAACTGTCCATACCACATTTGCGGATACCAGAAAAAAAAAACCCACAACAAACCCAAACCATATAACATGAGAGAAAACTACAAAGTGATTTTCATTTCATTAAAAAAATGTGAACCTGGATTGTAGCAGTCATGTAGAACTGGATCTTAGCACACTCAAAGAAATAGTTTTGAGGTGGGTAAGTCATGTTTTGGACTGTTACCTGACAGCACAAGCTATATTCCATTTGCAGTTTCAGATAAAGGCAGATAATAAGTGATATAACACTGTATTCATGTGAACATCAACTGAGCTAGCGTTCTGTGAGCAGAAATTAAGGCTCTAGATCAGGCAGCCTCAGTATTTCTGAACAGTGTCTTTGTCTTAAACTTTCAAGGTCTGAAGATATTCTTCAGCTATAGCATTCCCAGTGATGTTGCAATATATGGAAATAATGGCATGGAGGTGTTTCCAAATGGGATTTCTAAGTGTTCTTAAGCTTTAAAAGTTCTGTATGAGTAAAGTACACCAACATTTTCTGTAACAGTCCTGGCACTACCCACAAAGTACATGAGATGCAGAACAGGAACTTCTGCTGCTCTATGTGAAAGCAGAAATACTGATTTCAGTGGATCTCAAGTTAGATCAGCTTTCCGAAAAATCTACCCAGAAGCTCAGTTTATGCACAGGACTCGGTCCTCAGGCATGCTTTCCAACATCAACCATACACATCTCTGGGGTTTTTTTGAGAAAGTGTAAGCTCACATACTTACTGGTCAGATAATTATGGGTTCATTCGTAAGCAGTGATTAGATTTGTAAATCTAACTAGCAGCATCTAAATCACTAGGGTAAACGATTTGAAAAACAAGCAGACTATTAGTGCTGTAAACCACTGATCTGACTGGCACATCCTGAAAGCATTTTGCATAACGCTAATTCTTTGAAAGCAGTCATTCCTACAAGAAGCTACCACTTGGCACAACGTTAAACCCTACTGCTTTGCCTTGGGCTGTTAGCTGACTAAATGATCATTAATTCTCTGGAAGTAACAAATACCTCTGAGATTACCACGTTAATGTTGAAGGGAATCTATTTTGGTACAAGGAATGCAGAGAAATATGATGCCAGTTTTCTGTAGTGTATTAATATTTCTAATTATTCTGAACACATTTTAATGTGGTGGTTATGTCCAGGATTTAAAAAAAAAATCAGTAATACCCATTCGGGTTGCAATACACCTACTCAAGCATCTGCTGTGGCTAAGGCAGTCTCTAAATTCAGGTCATTAGTTCTCACAATCTGCCGCAGATCCAATGCCTCAGAGCTCACCCCACACACACTGAAAAGATCCCATAAATTTCCACTGATGTGTTCCTAAGTTGGGATGTTGGACCCTAGGTCTTTGGTGTGCTAGCTACAGCCATTACTAGAAAAACAAAGCCAAAGCCTGCCCGCTCCACAAGGCCATGAGAAGCATGGAAGCAGGAGGATCCCTCCTATGGAGAAGGCAGAGGTTTTACACGAGAAGAATGGCTCATGAAGGCTAGGGGTGGTTATATGCTCCACAGTGCATCACGCTAGTTGAAGAGTAGCACTTCCTCTTAGCCACACACACACACACATATATATATGACAGTTTTCATGGTTTCAAGTAGCCAGACTTTACTTCTTGGGTGTAGGATGCTACTTTAACTTGTAAGCTTTGCACAGGGGTGATGGCATGGCAGAGTACATAGAAAAAGAATGTCCTGTTCTCAGCCCCTCATTATAAGGAAGGCCAGGGTTTAGCCTTTCTCTATTTGAATATAGTTCTCAAATACTTAAAACATCAAAATCTCTTTCTGGATTAAATCAAACAGCAAACTCTAGCTTTCTCAAACTAATGGTACTGATGACTTCCATAAATTTCACATTAAGATAAATACTTAAAGACACTACAATGTGTCCAATCTGCAAGCATTTTGCACCTTGTTAAAATGAGTTCAAAGTGACACATCAGTAGTTTGCCTTTGTCTTTCCCTCATTATAGACAAAACTTTTTGTTACTTGTCACATCCTCGCTGGAACATCAATGTCGTCAGTAGCTAATGGTTGATATAATTGATTCCTTGAAAGTCATTCAGCATCCATCGGTCTCCTTTGTTCCTTCAGGCTAATAAAATATGGCAGCTAAGACACAGGCATAATTATCCCGTGAGTTGGCTGCACTTCTAAATTCACATAGTCTTTTTGTGCCTTTTCCAAGAAGTCTTTGTCAGACATTGCAGATGATTCAAAGGCAGTTTGAGAAAGCTATCATCCCTCCTCCCCAAGGAATTTCACCGTCTGTGGATCAGGCTGTACCAAGTCAGAGATCTGGGCCCAGGTTCTTAGCAGGAATCTCAGCTCTACCACACTTCCCCTGGCAGCAACGGCACAGGTGAGGTGGAGTGGTTATGACCTAGTTCCAATGAAATGCTATGAATATGGGTCCAAAGGTTTCCTCCTCTGCTTACGGGCATCAAAAGTGGGTCCAAGCGAAAGAAACCACCACATTAGGATGTGATCTTTCGCTACCTGGAGAAACTGCTGAGCTGCAGGTGTTTTGCAACTGACTGAAATCGGAGCTCGTTTTTTTCAGAGTGGCTTCACCTCACTAACACTGATACCATCAATGCTGCTCTGTGATCTTAAAATGCATTTAGCATAAAAAAAGAAAATAATCAGAACCATGAAGCAATTGTTCCCTCCCCCCAAACAACTCCTTAGAGTTTGCAAAGGACTATTAGAATTTCAACACTTGCATGAAAGCTGGAGCAATTTTCTATGAAAGCATAACAACTATTTTTGCCAATGTCATAAACTATTCAAAATACTATGGATTACCACCAAATCCCTTTACAACTCTGCTCTCTGAAGTGCCAGATCTCCAAGGAGACACACATACCATATTATCTACCACTTTCATGCAAAACACTGGAAAATAGATGCCAAAGAAGAGAACAGAAACTATGTAATTAACAGTTACTGTGAAGTAAATGGGAGAAGAAGTTAAATGAGGGGTGGCAGCTGGGCATATTCAAAGTTTCCTCTTAGTTTTGAAATAAAGAATGAGCTTTTTATCTATAGGACAAAATTGTGACTCATGATGCAATAACCTGAGGTTTGACCTTACTCCTACTGATATCAAAGGGACTGTCTTTTCTGTAGTAAGTGGCCTGACTGGCCAAAGTAGAGAGGTGCCCAGTGAGAAACACATCATGTCTGAGCAGGCAAGGTACCTAGCATGCATCAAAAACTGCTAACAGTTGGCAGACTCTTCCGTATAGCCACGTATGCTGCACCCATCTACTCCCTGAACATGTCTGCATTTTTTGGTACACGCATGATCTTCGTTAGCATAATTCTCTGGGATTCTGCTGGAGTAATAGTGACAGAATCTGACTCGCTACATGGCAAAGTAAGGAACTAGGCTGTTTAAAAAAGAATGATACAAACTAGGGTATCACCAAATAACTAACACCCAAGATTTGCCCTAATAAATCAGTGTATTACCAAATCCACTAAACAGAAGCAAAATTCCATGTGTTCAACACCTCCTTCCTGTTATTGTCCAGAAAAATAACTTCAAAATGCAGTTTACTCTAAATTATGATGGTACGAGAGATATCTCTCTTTCATGATCTGTCAGAGTGTAATATACATGACAAATTATACTGTATTCATTTGTAAAGGGCTTAGAAAAGAGTTAGTGGCTAAGATTATACCGAGGGATTCTAACTTCTGCCTTTATGGAGCATAACAGGGTTAGGCACCATCACATCTCAGCCAGTCAGAAATATGACAGCAACACAATGCATGGGATGACATCAAACCAGAAGATTTTCAGATAGAATCAAACTGGGACAGCTGAAACAAAAGCAGAAAAATCAGTAAACACCTGCAGAAAAGCTGCCTAACTATTCTAAACTGCATGAAACAGATATGATGAGATTCAATTTTTGAAGTATTTGCAGGAAAGACTTCTACACTGAAAAACAAAGAAAGTCTTTGATGCCGCAGCCTATAATAATTTCTCTCAGGCACGGAGGAGAATATCTGCTCTAAGTACAAGTATTCACTAGTCCGGTAGTACATATCTATTTTCCAACCACCACTTATATCAAAGCCTTATTTTAAAAGACAACTATTTTTCTCATGCTGCTATAGTATTAAACTCGCTGATGCTGAGTTATGTAACGGGGGATTGAAAAAACCAGAAATTTGTATTTAGAAATACAGATAATCTATTTAGCACGCATAATTTAAGGAGTAATAGTGCAATTCTCTAAATTCACGTCTCAGAAGCATTTTAAGACTGTCAAGAAAATAAACCCAATACCACTTCCTTCCACCAGGAGCTGTTCAAAGCGTACTCGGAAGGAGCGAGCATTCAGAGCAGAGCGCAATGATGTTTGCAAATTCCTCTCCTTTCTTCGGTATACTGATGTGCTGTGGCACAGATCCTATGCCAATATCACTTTTTCCAAGGTTTTCTTTATAGCCAGACATTTACTTTCAAAACCCCCTGTCTTTACAGCTGAGATTTGTGTCCCTGCCCAGCTCTGCCTCTGATGTGATGCCTGCAGGGGACAGCAAAGCCAGCTGCAGGGTGCATGAGCTGATTTTGGCACAACCTTCCCCTGGGGTGCAAGGACTTCACCTTGTGCTTTAAAATGAAACAGTGGCCTCTGATTAAAGCCCAAACCTGGGCAAGGAGTCACCAACACTGAAGGTCAAAAATAAGCAGAACATTTTGGAGGCTCCCCTCCTCCTTTCCCTTATGCTCTCCTCTGGACGATCAGCTGCTCTGGAATTACCTCTCTCCCTAAAAAAAACCCCTACCCACACAGCAAAAACCAACCAAACCAATACCGCCTTCCCCAAGCCTTTTGAAATCTCACAGCTCGAGGCAGAATGGTAACCAGACATCCCCAATGGACCTCTTTTCCCTACGCCATCACATTTACAAAAGAAATTTAAGAATCCTGTTCCAGAAAAGCTCGTGCAGCAGCTTTGTTACTACAGAACTGAAATGGGGCAAATCATCTCCAAAATTTTTCATTTCATTGAACATTAAGATCATTTGAAAATAACCATGCACTCTATTGCATGAGCCTTGTCCCTCATCTGAGTTAACTAAAAGCATTTGCAGTTTCCACTTCTGAAGATCATGCAAGCTGGTTGGAAGGAAGCACGAAGGGGAACTTTCTGATTACTTCTGGGTGAGGATTACACAGATGAGACCATAAATAATATCAGAGCTATTGAAATGACCTTACAGGACAGTAAGATTTATTTCATGGTTTATCTGATCACTTTTGTGAGTGAGACGATGGAATGAAGCTTGAGTGTTCAATTTAATCCCCTCCTCCCTTTTTTACTGAGTCAGGAGATGTTTAAAGAAATTTATGTAGCTGTTTGAAAGTCAGAATTTTTAATAAGTGGCACAAAAAAAGATATTACAGTGAGTAAAAGACACAGATAACACAATACTGTACATAAGAAAAAAAATGGTTTTGTAGTGGCTTCCCCTGTGAAGGCAGAGGGACAGAAATTCTTTTTTGTGATGTATCTGTACAGTTTCCTCAACTGCTATCTGCATTTGACTAAAGGGGGGAAATAAAAATAAAAGTAAAAAGACACGTTGGGAATCTCGCTGCCATATATTAATGCAGAACTTTCCAGGGGCACAGCATAGGTATATGAATATACCAGGTGAGACAGTGATGAGGTATGGACAGGCCATGTATGTTGACTTACTGTCTGCCCAAAAGCAGAACTCTGTTGCTCAGCTGTCCACATGGATACACAGACAGTGGACTAAAATGTTTCCATTAGTACCAGCTTTATCCTTAACATCTCCAGGGCCAATATTTCACCTTTAACAGTGAATTCTCGGGCTAAATCAACATGAGGATAGCAGCTGAGAGAGTTTCATGAGTTCATTTCTCTTACAGAAAATGTTTTCAGGGTTGCGGGCACCTCCACCTGGAACGATATTTCTCACCCTGAATCTCGACTTTTTTCTCCAGTTAAGAGAGGATTTTGAAATGGTTAAAAAGCCAAATTCATAGTATCTCCATCATTTGCTTAAGATATATTGTTGATAGCTAATCAAAAATTCATCTCAGATTGAAACAAATGGAGTATAATTTAGATTTAAATCTCATGTAACTGTAGTTTTAAGCACTTTCTTGCAAGCAAAATATCATACATTTGCAGAAATCTGTTTCCAAGCTTCCGCATGAAGCAGAAACAGCAATAATTCATCTCTAAAGGACAGCTAAAATATGCACTGCTTTGAATTCTTCCAATATTGTGCACAAGGGATTGGTGAGGAGAATCAAGTGCCTTATGCTAGCTGATTGTATGTATCAGATGGGTAACAATAAAATAGAAAACAAAATCATTTAGAACCCTTTTAGGACCATATGCTCAACTTCACAGGCAATAATCAACGATAACCATAATACTGCGTGATTCAAGGCACAGAACCGGAGAGATAATCGGTGCTCATTGGGAAGAGAGTTACATAACCCAACCATACAAACTCTTGCTCCCCAATTTGATTGTAACGCCGTCTCTTTGTTTTTGAGATCAGGTGAATACAGATTAATTGAAACAGTCATACATTCCTGCCAATAAATACGTAACAGAAGAAGAGCCAGGGTCTGCTGTGAGTTTCAAAGTAATTCTGCTAGGTTTCAGGGAGTGGCAAGCGTGGATGCCAGTGTTTGAATGTAATTGTAGGATGTTATTCAGACTTTAATAAAACACATACGTCTGTGTAAGTGGACAGGAGAAGTGACATATTCTATTTACGTACCTCATTTTTAGGACAGCTCTCCTGGGGCCGGATGCTAGGTAGAGACATTTCTTAATTGTCTCACTTTTCCTTTTCTTTTCTTTTTTTTTTTTTTAATTAGAAAAGATCCTTTCTTCTCCACCAGGACCTTTTCATTTTGCTTTTCTTCTCACTGATAACTGATGACTTTTTCTGTAGCTTTCTATTTCTCTTCTCCTGTCTTTCTGACATTTCTTTTTTTCTTTTTCCCCCAGACAGCTCTTTCCTTCCTTCCCTCCAACCCCTGCCCCACTTCTTATTCTATCTTCTCATACCTCACTTTCTTTCTCTCCTGCTGTTACGTCATTCTCATTTCACTACTTTTTATAAGCCGTTCATCTCAGAATAGTTAAGTTATATCAAAGAGACCCTGTGCAGAGCCCTTCTTGGAGTCCCTGGAAAAGGAAAGATCCCCCAACCCCATTATTTTCACAACTTTTAAAACATCATCATGATTTTTTGAGACATTTAGATGTTTTAACACAAGCATTGTGAATTCTTCATGCGAAACAAAGCCTACTTATTTTCCAAGTAGCATGTGGAAACGTTGACAACTAATATAGGTAAACAGAGAGCGGCTCTGAAAGAAATGAACAGAACTACAGTTGTGAAGGTCCCCGAAGAACAAACGGTTGACTAGCCATTTTATGGTTGGAGCTGCAGGTTATATTTAAATGAAATCCCTCTCAAGACTGTTAAACATTTGATTGTACATAATTCTGAAGCTTTAATTCCTCATCACTGCTTCTTTTTTCAGGCTGGGAGAATTCCATTAAATCATACAATTCATGGCCAATACAGCAACGGATGTAGGATGTTCTGGGTCTACATAACAGCATAATTACTCTAATTTATTCTTAATAATGACAACTTGGTCATAATGAATTACCCCTTTTATCTTAATACCCAATGACAGCACATCGCAGGCAAAGGGACAAGCTATTTGAATAAGGCAATGGCTCTGCTGAAGAGTTTCACGATTCATCGTTTTCTCCAACGGACGGGAATGTTGGGAAGCAGTAGAGGTCTTTGGAAAAGCAACAACTCACCTTGCACAAAGTTCACTTGAAGCCAATGAAATTGGGTCACTAACAGCCCTGGATAAACTACCATGTCCAGATTTAATGATTTCCCTGACAGTTTGCCACACCTTTGAAAATTTGGCTCTTTACCTCTGAGAAACAGGGAAAAAGCATATTGCCTCAGGGGACATGAAAGACTGATAATACTACTATATGTTAAAAAAAGCCACAGCCTAAAATTCAACAATTAAAAGTCAAGGAGCGAAATGAGGAAAAAGCAGGTAAAAATCTATAAGCATCTGTTCTCATTTTCTCAGGGTATCTCAGCACCTGAAGTTGCAGACGACAGTAAAACCATCAGGTACAATGAACACATCCATTCCTGGTACAGCAATTTATGAACTCATCTTTCAGGTAATACAGGCCAAACTTGAGATTTACTAAACAGGATAAGGCTTTATAGACTCCTAGGCAAACCACAAGATTTATATATTACTTTTTTCTTGTAGGAGGCAGAATCAGACCATGCACCTCCATTTCCCTGGAAATAGCTAAAAAAATTTTTCTTTTTAGACTCCTTCCTTCATAAAATACAGAACGGAGAAAAAAAACAGGTTATTCTGAACACTAGAAACAGCTAACTTTCACAGTCTATTTTCCTCTCCTACATTAAAATGATTCAAAATGGAATTTGCTAGCAGAAAATCAGACCTAACTGCATTACAACAACAACTTTTGGAATCAAATCCCTCTTTGCAGGCATTTAGGCATATGTAACTAGAGCTTAGCTCTTTATTTATAGAGAAATAAAAACAGAAATAGAGTCAGCACATAAAAAGCAAGCATAATCTGATATTTGTTTTGTGTAAACTCAGACCATCAAAGGGGGTTATTAAAACTATATGTTACCTCAGAATCTTCATGTACAAGCGCAGACAATCAATGCTAAGAAGAAACTATCTTGGAATATAAGATACCTTCGTATTAGCATAACTATATAGCAGGGAGTACACTGGCATAACTATTTCCATTTAAAAAAAATAAAAATCTTATTAAATCACACCTTTGCCATGCAGGTGCATTTCCCAGATTTCCAGCTATTACAACTTAGCTTGCAGCAAACAAAACTGGAGGTCTTGGAGATGTTTTGGGGTGGGAGTCCTATGGTATATGAGCCCTGTTTTGTTCTGGAGTAAGACAATCACTCAGCCTCTGGAGTCTACATCTTAAACATACCCTGGTTTGACCAGTTAGTAGAAACAGAACATTTTAGCCTGAATTAGGCTATTTTCTCTCATGTACTGTACTTGTAAATAATAGAGCATTCCCACAGAATTAACAATTTTAGAGTAGGATTTTCACTCTGGCTATGTACCAAGGCCCAGATCCTGTTGACTTTGAAAAGGCTGTAGATACTCAAAACATTTTGAAAATCAAGCCTCTTGTATAACTTCAGGGTCAAGAGCTTAACACTGGGCATCCAGCTTCTTTGGAGACAAGAGAGGCAGAAGGGCCCACTGATCTCCCACTTTGAACTCTCTCATTAAACAGGCCAAAAGATGAGTTCAGACTGCAGTATATCTTGAAACAGGCAAAGCCCAATTCTTGACTTAAGAATCAGCACTGATGGAGAGCCACAGGCTGATGAAATTGCTGTACTGCTTTATTACCTTCCCTGGTAAAAGCATGTGCTATAAGTCTAGCACACACTCATCTAACGTCAACACACAGTAATCAGATCTTGTTATACACTTCAGCTTAATAGATACAAGAGCTCTCCATCACCAAATTTCAATTCTCTCTGTACGTAATTCACAGACTAAGCTATTTGGCACTGTGTTGAACACAGCAGACGGAGTTCCTAGACCTTTTACTCTTCCCAGTTCTTTAGCCTTTCTTATGGGTCTCCCTTGATTGCTCTCCATGTACTCAGCTTCCCTGAAGTGCTAACAGCGACCTGGAAACTGCACTGCTGTAAGGATCCCATCAAGATGCCAGATACGGAAATATCATTTCTCCAGTCGCACATGAGTGTACTCCCTAGGGACTGTATTAGTCCTTCTGGTCACCGTAGCAATCCCAAAGCGCTTCCCAAGCAGACTCCCTCATCCTTCTTATGGCCTGTACTCTCACGGGCATGGCTATTGTAGCTGTACTGAAATGCCTGCTGTCTGGTACAGCCATGTTACTAAGTAATATACTGTCTCCATTTCAGTGGTAACTCAGGAGCAAAGCCGCCTTCAGTATTGGCTTCTGAGGTTTTTACTAAAGTGTTCTCTAACTTTTCCTAATTCCTAGCCACAATTTTTATGTCCTACAAACTCATTTGCCACATCACTTTTGTCAACACCGAATGTGGCTCCTTTGCTATTAGTCATCTTAATTTTGTCACAGGCAATACAACTGAAACTTTTCAATAAAATTGATATACAAAAAGAATTTCTCAATGCAACAAAGCATCCCAATGCTATTAACCATTTGGATGAGCAGCGACTGGGGGATCTCTCTTCTGTCTTTCTTGCATCCCCCACCCCTGACAATCTGACTTCTCTTGGCAGAGCAAACAAAGTAAGCCCAAAATACCACTGGGTGCTTCTGTGCAGCTGAGATCCACAGGGAAGGGGAGCAGCAGCTACTGAAACACAACTGGCGATCCCCAAATGTTGCATGACAATCAGACTAAACCATACTATGGAGACGTACCATAAATCAAGCATTCTGGGCAATGGGAATAGAGGGCCGGGTACAGCAGCAAAGACTATGGCATAAAATGAAACATAGGCACCACAATGTTATGATAGCATTAGTCACAAATGAAGCCGGTATCATGCAGTATTTCTCATGTTTAGAAATCTTTTTCACCCATTTGGGCTTTACACATATCACGTGGAAACAAGATTGCCAAATCACAGGTCTCTATGTCCACAAACTCAACTTGCTTGTAGTGCTCTGGTCTATTCCTCTTTGCCGCTCAGGATGAAGCTAACATATAAATCCCCTGCTAAGGATGTAGTACTTTAGGGGGATGTTTTATTGCTGACAAAGTGTGATTTCCAGCTTGCTGTGACGGGAATGAAATGCAACACAATGAGCTGCTCCCCCAGCCCTTAACTAATACAGAAGGGCTTCACAACAGGTCACGCTCCTCCCCACTGCAAAACCGCGGTTTGCAGAGACATCAGCCCACTCCCCATCCTGCTCTTTCATGGCTACAGCACCAATCGATACACCTACATCAGAAACTGCTTCTAGGTCCTCAGAAGCAGCAAATGCCACTTCTGACAGACAGCTCCTCCTCCCCTCATCTGTTCTTAAATAGGTTATAAACATGGATTTTAACACTCCCATCATGTAAATTATTCCCACCGGATTTCTATTCTATTAACTAGGTTGAATTTAAGCCCATGAATGTGCCATGCTCTTTCTTGTTGTTTACTACCCAGGTTCCTTGCATGGGTGTGTAAGCATTAAAAAAAAAACCAAAAAAAACCACCACCAGAAACCACCAAAGCTTTATATCTCCTGATGACTTGATTAATTTTGTTCTTGACATCTTGATTTTTTGCTAACTGAGTGCTCATTTGTTCCCTTTCCACCTTCCTTGTTTGTTGCTAGTTAAATGCCTGCTAGACTACTTCATTCATTGACCTTGAACTGGGGTTTATGAAGTCTCTGGATAAGAGAAGCCCTCTGAGTCTCAAATTTCCACTGTTGTGGGACTAAGCTTTGAAAAGAGGAATCCATTTTCACAAGGAAAATGCACATCTTTGGAACATATTTGCCACAGGGAACACAGATGAGCTGCACAGAGAGACAGCTTTTCCTGATGTGCTCAAAACGATCATGCCAGGACATACAGCAGGGGGACATAACCTCAGCATTAGGCTGCTCGTAACTCAAAAGGCTGCAAGTCAGCACGCCTTAGAAAGTTACTCACATTAGTGGGACATCATAACTGGCAATATATATACTTTCAGCTGTTTACAAATGTGATAGTTTATTTAAACTATCCTTAAGGAAAAAAAATGCAAATAAAACAAAAGAAAAAAACATCAGCACCAACAGAACAACACTGCAAGAAGAAAAACGAAGGTTTATACTTACTGAAATTCACCATCTCTAGAAATGGCTCAGGGCATAGGAAGTTCTCATGCCCACAAAAAGGGAAAGGCCAAACCCACAAAGTTGTGCAGCCCTTTTTTTGTTGTTGTTTTGTTTTTAAAACATATGGAATCACAAGACAGGCTGTGGAGTTCAAACACCCTCGCCACACTGCAACCTGCCAGAGTCAAGTAATACTACAAGACACAGAGCAGGGAGCGGGGGTGCGGATCCAGACTGGGGAACATACAGGGACTACATCATGCAGGAATACTTGCAACTCCGGCCTGACTCTCTGGGCATTGCTCAATGTTTTATTAATGTGTTTGTTTTTTGTTTACTCTAATTTAAAACACAACTGGACAACAAAAGTACATGAGGCTCTAGGCATCATACCAAACCATTTTATTTTCCCAAGGTTAAACGTAGTAAGATAGGCTGAGACACAGAACAAGAATGAAAGAGCGTCAAGGAAATAAGTAAAAAGAAAAATCACTGAGTTTTTGATGGTGCAATTGTGTCTTCTCTTTGTGAACATCTGAGAGAAGCATTCATTCATATTCTGAATGGGAAAAGGCAACTGAAACAGGTGGTCTATTACTAGATCCATTAAACAAGAGATTTATGCATTACATATCCATCTTGAGGCAATTAGGCTGATCATTTTTTTCCTCTTTTATGACTTCATTGAAAACTTCTGGCAATAAAGCAATTAAAAAGTAACTATCCAAGCATTTATCTATGATATCAAAGACAACCAGCCTTTCTTTTATCAGAAAAAAGCCGCTTCACTTTCCATCCTTAGAACGTACAAATTTAGAGGAACATTCACTGTTGAGACAGTGACATAATGCTGCCATTGTCCAAAGTCTGAATGGTGAATGATGGGGTATGGACTTGCTAAATCATTGTTTGCTTTCTATTTTGGAAAATGATTCTTTTAAGTTTGACTTTAATCTCACGAGGCATGGGAACAGCAAGCAGAGAAATGAAGTGACCACAGTCCTCCACAAAAAAAAAAATTCTCAATTCGTAGATTCTTTCCTAAACTTTATCACTGAATAAGTTGAAATTAGTTCTGTCTATCAGTAGTTTAGATAGCCCAGACACTGGGCACATGGTGATTGAGAGCAGATTACAGAGACTGATATCGTTACTTCAGTTGTAAGTACCTGCCATGGCTCCAAGACTGTACCTGAGCATGGCCTGGAAGTGACTCTTTGGAAGTCACGGGACAAAATGGTTATCTCCTCATTCTCTGCAGCAACAACTCCATCACTTTACAAAAGATAACGTGTACATCATGTGCACAAGATGACTGCAATGATTCAGCTGCTTAGTTGGGCAGAGCAGGCACTGAGGGTGCCTAGTGGCTGTGCAAATCCTCACCTTTTCCTCTGCAAGCAAGGTCTACAACTCAGTGACTTCTCCGAAAGTGGCAAGCAAAGAAGGAAAAAGTAATGTTGAAAGAACACTGAAACAAACAGAAACTTGTTTAAGTGAGCTTCTGCTCCTAGGAGCTGCCCTTCCCCTGCCCTCTTGCAGTATGACAAGAAGAAATGCTCTGTAATGCAGGAGCTCTGAAAAGCACGCCAGGAACAGTCTGAGATGAACAGTCTCAATATCACAGTGATAGAAAGGTAAAGTGGTTTCAGGCCTTTGGTTTGGTGCAGTTAAAAGCAATTTCAACAGTGTTCACCAGGCTCAAGCAACAAATACAAACCTCCAAACCAATGAACCCAACCAGCCACGTACACCAGTAAGCCCTGTGCATACACAGCTTCCTCTTTGAGGCCACTGAACAGTAGTTTTCTTCTGTTTGCTTTGTCCATCTCCTATGGATGACTGGAACCGCAATGTTGGAAATCCCAAGCATCTGAAACACCCAGTCCCCAAAGCCAGGCCCTATGATATCAGAAACTATCCTTGCCGCTTCCTGCAGTCTGGTTCACTTGCTAGTAAAAGACAAATGCAAAATTACTTAATTCACCCAAATTACACTGGCTCAAAGGTTGAAAAGTTTCCAGCCATACCTACATGTTTCATGATTTCCTTATATTCCTTAGGGATCATTAACATTTAAGGGGCCTAAGGATGGGAATCATAAAAGCTTCAATAATTTTGCGCACTACAGGTGATTACATCTCTCTGACCACACACACTCATACGTGCTAACAGCAAAGATCAGAAGCGTACTTAAGCAGATAAACGAAAGCCATTTTAATAATTTAATTACAGAATTTAAATTAACTGCAATTAAATGGTCTACAGAAAATACGGCGAGAGAAGATTACGTACACTGCCAAATTTATCAGTGTCTTCAGATTTTACCATGAGTCTCAATCTTTTTAAAATCTCCAGCGTCTTAAATCATAAGACAAGGGATATTAAACCAGGAAAGGTCTTGAGAGATCACCTCATCCATCCCTAGCTCCCAAGGCTGGTCAACTATTAGTAAGCCAGCAACATCCAGCTCCATTTTTCTACTGCCACTCTGAGTAAACGATTATACGGTCTGTTCTTTATTGTGTGAAGAGTGAGAGGTGGGATGACCTGCAAAGCCAAAAATCCATTAACATGGGCACTATGGGATATACTGTGGGAAATGCAGAAGCTGGGTATTATTTTTCAAAGTATAGTTCTAATGATGCACTTACAGGTACAGTACAATCTACAGTTACAAGAAACAAAAGGCAACTTGCCCCCTTGAATCTGATATGTAACTCAGTCTTGTGATTTATAAATACCCAATCACGACTTCTGAAAGCTCATAATTCTGTGTATCCTAAAAAGCAGTGTGCACACCCACACAATATTCTATAGGATTAACCACACTACTAAAACCAGCAATTACAAACCACGTTATCACATTCAGTTCAGAGGTAGAGTGATAGCAGAGCACACATTGCAAATGGAGCTCTCGGTCTTGTTCCACCGTACATTAGATAAGTTCAGTAAATTCTGAAAGTACTGCAGCATGTTGTGAATGATGAATGAAATGAAAAATCTCTGCTCAGTGCACAGCAAGTAGCCAACTCCCTTCTGTGCTGCATCACTTGCTTTCAAGGTACTTAATATGCAACTTTGGTGAGAGACATTCAGAAAATCCCAGTGAGCCCAGATGTCTCAAAAATAAAAATAGAACACTGCAAATTTGTCCCAGGGCTTCAGTTGTTTTTATTCAATTTTAATTTTATTTTTACCTACCTCTATCCAGTGACCTCCCTTGTCATGGTGCATTACGGACTCAAAACATAAACATCTACCACTGCTGGTTGCTCAGTTACAAAAGAGGCTTAAGGGTCTGGTTGCTTCAACTCTCACTAAGCAGACGGAGTTTGCACTGTATGAATACTTTTTAAAAATGTAATGTAAGAAAGAACAAGTGGTGAATAATCAGCTCCATCACATTTTTTAATCAGGGGCCACAGAACTACATTGTTTTCCTACCATTTTGAGTAGGTTGATTTATATAAAACACAAAATTGAACCACAAGCAGTTTGGATTGGCTTCCATTGATCTAATTTACCATCAAATACGATCTGCTGGGCAGAATTACCATGGAGGATGAAAAACTTGGGAATTGTATCTTGTTAACAAGCAGCACAGCTTGGCTTACAAAAAATTACATCAAGGTTTAAGTCACTTCTTCACTTTTGCTGGGTTAGAGACTTACTTCTCCCTGGCTATATTATTATGCTTTTTTGTGTGTAGATGGCCAGCTGCTTTACTGCTCCTAAAGGTTAAAATTGCAAAAATCTTGCTATTTTATTGCTTTGTCTCTTCAGTCTCTCACTCCTGCCTGCTTGTTTGTATCATCAATTTATTATTACTTGTAATAACTGCATAGCAGACAATATGTTACTTATTACACGTGTAGGCAGAGGTCAGAAGAAGTTGCTTTATTCTTGTCTAAGTACAACAGCCTCTAGTTGTAACCCCGTTAGGAATGTTTAATAAGAAAACAAAAAAAAAAAGTTAACAACTGAATCCGCTTCTACTGCATCTGTATAGTTAGTAGTGGGGCATGGAAGGAAGAAAAAAGGATTAGCCCTATCACCACTATTTTTCCCACTCGGCTGTTTCCTTCAAAGGAGAAGGCAGGATATTACTTAGAGACTATATAGTGTAATAGTTTTATTTACTCCTTTATTGGCACCGTAAGGATGTACACACAGCAACAGGGCTTTATACACAGAATTTATCACTAGATCTGGAATTTCAATCTAAAGATACAAAATTTTTCTGAGAAAGAACAGGGAGTGCAGTAAGTCTTTACTGTTGCCCATACAGCAGGCTCTCTTCAAAGCCCACAGGCAAACAGTGCGAGGCACATACTTGTACACTGGAATTGTGTGATGCAAGGTTGGCATAGATCAGCTGTCCAGGCTCCTTTTAGCTGACAAGGTGGTTCTGACTGCCAGGTGTCAGGAAGGTATTTGTGTTTCCTCTCTCAGCAACATGCAATCCCACTAAGAAGTTGTGGGCGCTTTTCTGGAGCCAACATTAAAGCAATATGCACTGTGGGAGTGCCCTGAGTGTTACCATTCACCCAATGCGGTATTTTAATAACACCCAGCTCTAAACATGTATTTATTTTTATGTACCTATCAAAGCCCTGACTGCTTTATTTGCTTGGAAGGGAGGGCGGAACTGTTCCAGCAGACTTTCTATTTTCCACCAATTCCCTCAAGTAGAGAGCAGAGCGGGTAATTCCCATCTCCGGGTGGAAAATGAGTCGGACTAGTTATGCAATAGAGGCGTTCACTGATTAAGAAGGATGCTATATTCAGGTAGACAACTGGCCAGAAACAGATGCTATTTGTGGGCATAACTGAGCATTAGCAAATTGGCTGTTTATTAAAACAGGTGTTTGTGGGGACTCACGTGTCTGACACCGCAGATGTGGCAATCTGCTGAGAGATCGTGTTGGAGAAGAGCAGTTTCCTTCCCAGTTACACTTACGCTTCAACTGAGTTGATGCAGGAACTAAATTAGATTCAACAGAGTCAGCACTGGCTTTGAAAACTGGTGATTTCAATCAGGGATACAGCAAGAAAATACAAGTTTTTACTCATGCCAGCTGTTCTGTTGCCCACTTTTGATCTCATAATCATTCATTATTGTCTGGTTAAAAAAAAGACAAAATTGTTTAAAAAAGTTTCTCTGGCTTCCATTAAAACAACAACAAAAAACCCCATCCCACCAGACACCTTTCCCACCCCCCTCCCTCACTTCCAGAATTCCCAAAGATCTAGACAAAATGTACCCTATTCATACCATCAGAAACAGGAACACAAGTAGAGCAATGGTTTGACAGACTGAAATTTAGCTTGTGTCAGAGCAGGAACACTACATTGTCACTATGAGGCCATGCATCCTCTCCTCCAGGAGAAATCACGCTTATTGATACTTGAGTGCTAGGTCTGTTTAAAGTTTTCATCATTTTGATGACGTTGCAGCAGGCTAGGTTGATCAGATACTATGTTCTGACAATTGTTTTCTAACAAAATTTGAGTCAAAGTGAAAAAATTCCTGAGCTTCCAGGGACAAGAAGATGCCATGCCCTTTTCTTGACCTCCTTCTACCCCAAATTAGTCAAAAAAAAAAAAATCTTCATTTTAGAAGTTTACATCATTGCATTATTTATGTAGTTAGTTAAAAGACATGCCAGAGAGGCAGTAGTGTATAACACCATGCCAAACATAGAATCATAGAATCGTCTAGGTTGGAAGGGGCTTTTAAAATCATTGAGTCCAACCATCAACCTAACACTGCCAAACCCACCACTAAACCATGTCCCTCAGCACCACACCTACCTGTCTTCTAAAATATATCAGGTCACGTCATTTTTTGCACAAAAGAATTATTATTCTACATTTTTTTAAACATTAATGATGGGTGCTTCTTCACACGACCAAACACACCTTCTCTAGTCAGAAGTAGCCTTGGCTTGTTCACGGTGTTCTGTTTTAAGACAAGACTGGGCCTGGGTATCTCAATACTGTTTTAGCATCTCCGATCGTAATTTAGACCCTCAGCTACTCCCATTTGTCACTTAATCTTTGCTACGCCAAAAGTCGACATACACCAAACTTCTGACAACAGAGCTCCCTAAACATTTAAAGTGATTTTTCTGAATATGATACACTTTTGAGATGGTTATGGACGATCACAATATCTCAATTCAAAAATACTAACTGCTCCCCAAAGCTCTCTCAAGAGACTTTTGTAATTTTAATTAATGTGGTCTTAGAAACGAGATAAACAGAAACTCTGAAGGAGATTTCAGTGCTTGAGACTGTAAGATAAATAACTGTGGAACAGGAAACAAGACAATGATATAGAGCCATATTTATGAGTTAGTTGTAGAGGAGCTTTACATCACAGAGGGGAAAAAAAAAAAAAAGAATCTGCAAGGTCAATTTTGCAAAAGCATTGGTAAAACACCCCACTACACAATTGGCACAGAATATTGTACAAGACAGGTGTGAACCAAAGACCTGATACAAAATTAGCACAGAAAACAAGATGCTTGCAAATTCCCATGCAGGACTTATTGATGTCTCTTCCCAAATAGGTATTCTTAAAATAATCTAAGACAGCCGTGCCTGTTATTATACACTACATGTTGTAATTCACCTGTGGATTCCCTGCTCTTTTTTTTTTGCAGGCAAAATTATGGCTCATAATCCCAAAATACTTGCTGAAAATTAAGGTGTTTGAAATCACAAGTTTGTTTAAGAGTCTTCTGACTGAAGAGGCATTTCATAAAAGAGGTCAGGCTGTGCAGGGATGTGCTGGATTGTGAGATGCTGGGGTCTGAAATCCTGAGACTGAGAGAAGTAGTATGCTCGCCTGCATCTGAATAACTGCTCAAATGCAACAGAACCCTTTTCTCACAGGCAATGCGCCCACAGTGTGAATAACAATTTCTTATCTACACACCACTCACTTTGCCAGATGTTATTTAGAAAAGCTAGACCCGCAATCCTAAACAGAAGCGCTTGGTCAATGATCTTTAAGAAAGCTGATTTCTTATTGCATACAATGCAGTCTCTCCAACTTAGTTTTCAAAGTGAGTAAAGCATGAAAGACAAATGACTTGATGTGAAATTAAACCACAAATATCCACTGCACTTAAAAATGCAACCCTTTGCTCACGCTATATGCGTTCACTTCATCGGGGCATGTGCTCAATGTTCCAGCAAAACAGTTTTCTGCCTGCAATATTAATTAATATCAAGAATTTGAATGATAGGTTGCAGAATATTATCTATAAATTTGATTCCAAATTCATCAATGCAGATCAGGAAATCATTAAAAAGAGTTAACAGTAATGTAATCAGGAAACAGAAAGCTTGATTTGATCAGCCTGCCCAATCAAAGCAGCTTTACTTTTCAAATCTTGCAGATTCAGGGCTTAGCAACAAACTATTCAAAATAGTGTGTCAAGTCCAGAAGCATTTAGAGAATGTATCTGAGGAAGGATCCACATGGACAATCTTTGCCCTCATAAAAAGGGACAAAATTCACAGAATACATTATTTGTTACTATTTACTCAGCTCACTAGCAGTGAAAAAGCACACAACACACCAGTTGGTTTTTTGTTGGTTTTTTTTTTGTAAATAAATTACTGCATCTTAAGTATTTAAATTATCAACTCAAACCACTGAGTTTGATCAGAAATATGGAAAACATTTTGAGTTTGCAAAAAATTATGTAACATTTGATCAGTAAAGCATGTAGCACCATTTGCAAACTTCAGCACTGAGATGATAGCAGTGGCATATGCAGTTCACTTACATATTAGACTCCGCTAGATATAAAATGAAATTTACTTATGCGTTTTAATGCAGTGTGCAAGACCATCACTGAAATTTGTATTTGAGCAATATAAAGCATTGCTCAAAAAATTAAGTGTTTAATCCTATGCTCCTCTGACCTGAAGTAACTGCACTCCTGACTGTGCACCAAAGAAATCTCAGCGGATGTTTTTATGACTGATCATATTCATTTGTGCATGGGACGAGGGCCAAGCCTGTTGAAATTAATAAGCTTCCCATATAGTGTAAGCAGATAACAAAAATATACTTAGTACTAGAAAGTTACAGCCATCGTTTACTGGGAGACAGGTTTGTTAAACTGAACATGTGTTGTAGAAAACAGTGTTCCTCTGCTGCCTTTCCACAAATTACTGCTTTCTATATTTTTACTTTCCAGCTGATTGGGGCACTGAGAAGTCATGCAACATGTATCTTCAGTAGGTAAGAAAGGTGTCTCTTCATTTTAAGAGAAATCTTGCTTCGATTCTTTCATTTGGTCTTCATTGGACTGAAATGTCTAACATGAGTACAGTAAATCAACCTAGTTTTAATGGTCAAAGTTCAATTACCTAATACAAGCTATTTGTTTCTGTAGGATAGAGACAAAGCAAGGGTATCGACAATGAAGTTAAGAGCAACATTTATCAAACATGGATTAAATGAAGCAAAGATCTGGTGAGTAGAATTCCATCTCATTTCTTTTGAAGGACTATGGCAGCTTTGATTTTCACACCCTCTAAGATCATGACATTACGATATTGAAATTTTAAGAAATAAAAATTATACCATCACTCTTCATTTTCTCCACTGTTGCCTTTGGAACAGATTACAAAGTACAATTTTCTATTATTTTTCATTGAAGAAGGAAAAATCATGGGAATGGTTAGTCTAGATTTTAATCTTCACTGCCCACTGAACAGCGGCACTGTGATGCATGACCCTGACCTTTCACAGCCCGGTACATTTTGACTAGTTGCCCACTCTGCTCCATCCCTACATTTTAGCGAGGCCGTAAACAAGAGATGTGGAGTGGCATGCCCAGCAAATCACAGAATGCTGAAAAGGTCAAAATAGTAGTGTCGAATGTTTCTACTCTGTAATTTACAGAATATATGAGGCATTCACAGCCTAATAACTCATTCATATGACAAACACTGTACAGAGAATGTAAAATGGCAGAACATGAATTCCTTCCAGTGACAGTGTTTCTAACAAGCATGGAAAATGGTGCAAACTTTGCCCTGTGGTTCTCTTTTCTGGAACATTAATATTGCCTGACTTTCAATGCACAATAGCGTATGTCTGTGGACTGGGCGGTCAAATGTCTTTGTGTTTGCAGTCAGGCTCAGAACACAAAAGGCAAGGCCCCTGAGGAAAAAATCCTGGTCAAAGCTTCCCCTGTCCATACTCCTTCTTGCCCTTCTCAGGGCATTTCCCCAATACCAAGTGATTTTTATTGTCAAAACATTCCTGGAAACTAGAAAAGTACTATCCTTACTTTAAGAGAGGACATAGACTTCTGGCCAAGGTCAGGAGAACTACAGCAAAGCAGAAAAATCCACAGGTCTTATCAACAGCCCTAATCCCCTGCTCTCCACTAAGACCATCTTTTCCACTTTCTATCCCATGAGCTGAACTTCCTTTTTGCAGAAACAAACCTGCACCCATTTCTCAGACACAAGTCAAATGCAGTAAATGTTGAAACCAAACAAGAGATCCTTTAGCCAACTTCAGTACAGCTGCGTGTCTCTGGCGGTTGAAGTGATGGCTGTATTTGCTAATGACAGCTTAGTCCCAGTGAAGCACTAAAGACACATGCCCTGGACATCCCCACTCAACGGTCACCTCTTTCAGAGAAAGTTTTACTGGTGCAAGACAATCTGAGGCATTCCTCAATCATCGTAAATTAGCTAATGCCCTTGGATTAATGCTGTAAAACAACTGTAAGCCAGGACATACTGGAGTGTTTCTTCTTTACTACTTTCTTATAATAAAAAGAACACAACAAATTTATCTAAAGTATTGTCATTTCAAACTTAACTGCAAGGGTATCTATCTGACATCAATTCATCAATTTTTTCTATAAATACTGTCATTTTGTCCTCAGAGTATATATAAGATTGATCTAACGACCACTGAAATCAACATAAGCAATAAATAGTTTATAGAATTACAAAAGAAAAATTTGGAAAGTGCCAAATCTTCCTTTCTGACATATCTGTGCCAATCCCATGGGTTCCAATGGGTGTAAAAACCGTGGATCAGTATCCAGAATTTGGCTTTATCTTTCCAGGTCCATTAAAAGAAAAGAAAGAACCGTGAGAATAAACTGTTCTCTGCTTCACAGATGTAAATCTGGATTAATCATACAAAAGGCAAAATAACTGTGGATTTACACCAGCTAAACAACAGATCTCAGCCTCAAGTCTCTGAAGTACAGCATTTCACCATTATCCCTGAGAGAAGCAGGGATATTAACAACACACCAAATTAGCATCAAAGCATTAGCGGTAATACACTTAGGGTATTTAGGGAACTACTTCTAAACCTAAATGTCAGACAATTTGTCTGTAATATTCCCTGCAGATTAGTACAAAATGATTGTAATAGATGCAAATCCTGCCTCCTTTTGTACAGGCACGTATGGCTGAAATAGCTGTGGAGCTGTATCCCTTGCGCTGCAGAGGAAGGCAGGTCCTAAAGAATATACCCCCAGTTTCTCTTCATTTCCTAGTGAAAATTGTTCCTTCACATATTTCTGTGCAGGAACATGAAGCTTTTGGTATTACAGTCTGCCCTGCTGGGAGGAAATGATTTTCCAGCATTGAGTCTGGGGTCATTTATGCAGTGAGTCTGTAACCTCTTGAAGGGAGGGGAAGAGTATATGGGGTTTGGTCTCCTGTGGGAAGAAAGGGGATCTCCCAGCTTATCTGTGGGAGGGTGGGAGGAGGTGGGTGCAGTGAAGAGCCCTGGATGACTGGAAGAAGATACAGAGGAGACAACAGTGAGGGTACCAGTTTGTTCCTCCAGACAGCAACAGTGCATGGGGGATACGGCTGTGAGATGAAGGTGCAGGGTGGGGAGAACTGGGGATGGAAGGGATCAAAATTTTGCTGGTGTTGGGGTGGAGGGGATGCTAACCACATGCATTCTCTGCCTTTAGTCCCACCTCCCCTCTGCTCTGCCATTCAGTGCACACAGACCTAGATCCCCGATACCGGGGTAGGGGTTATTCCACCCAGACAGAATAAGGCAGTAGGATACAATTTGGGGCAAGATTGTCATCCATCCCACACTCAGGCCTTGCACAAGGAAAGAGCAACTGAGACAACTTTCAGTCTCCTCTCCATAGGGCACTCAGTCCACAGTTTAACCACTTGGATGGGGCACGATAAACCACTACTCCACTTAAAGTAACATTACTTTTAATATTTACAGACTATTACAGGAGTAATATTTACAGGCTATTCTGACAGGAAAAGGAGTTTATCTTGAAAAGTTGGATTAAACAGGAAAAAAATTCTATTGCTGATTGCTACTGTATTTCCCAACCAGAAGAAATACAGCGTACATATACATAATGTCTCCTATCAAGGCTGTTCTTTATAAGGCTCTGGTTTCATTTGCTTATGATTTTGTACTGATTGATCTGTTATGTGAAATCAAAGCTGAGATATTAGCTAATTATCTTAATTATAGCATTTTAATTTTGGAAGACAGGAAGGGAGAGGGATCTACGTCAAAAACATCAGGCATTCTCACAGAATGAGTGAAGAGAACGGGGAGAAAAAATTTCCTTCCTTCTACCCCCTTCTTTTCATCCTAAGAGAAGGGATGACCTATTTGATGGCCAACAGTCTCTATACAACACATTCCCAGGAAAATCCTCCAGAGTCTCATCAGGCTATTAGCTTTCAAAAGAGTCAGTCTGAACATGTTCTGTGGCGACTCAGGCAACATCTGTGAAAGCCCAGCACACTTCTGTGCCCACATCTCAATCCCACTCTGAGAACTCCTTGCAAAGGTGTATTTGGGCTGCCACCACGTTTCACACAGAGTTCCAAATATCAGCAGAAAAAAATCAGGGAGAAAAAATAAAACAAAATAAAAAAATCTGCAGCCCTGTCTCTTCCTTGCCCTCCAAGCTTTAATTTTATGCTCCTCAAACACCCCTTCTTGGTCTCAGCGTCATCTTTCTCCCAATTCAGCCTCTTCACTCACTGAGGGCTTATTTGGGTCAGGCCACCTCTGATTCCTCAAGGTCTGTCTCTTCTGTGCTGCCCCAGCTGAGCAGATCGAGCAGGAGTAGCAGAGGGAGAAAGGGCTGCTACCCTCAGAAGTGCAAAGCTCTGCCCAGCTCACAGAAACCCAGACCTCCATCTGAGAGCCTCTGCTAAGCTCTAGGCTTGAGAATGCCTGATGGGAGCAGAGGGAAAGAAAGGCGAAAGGGTAGCATGTAGCTACCAACATCAAAGATACCTGTTTTTCATACATACCTGCTACATTCCTGAGCAGCTATCACATGTGATCATTTAATCAAAGAGCAAATCAAAAGGCACACACACAACACTCAGGCCTGACCATGGAAGAGTATCCATCCTCTTTTCACTCTGCAAACACACTAATTTCTTCCTAAGTTTGCTTTCAAATCACTTGCTCTGTTTGAATTCCTTTACAGTTCAAAATTTCAGTATTGTTTTTTGTCCAAGATAACCACCCTATTCAACTAAGATATTTATCAAATACCTGTATCTTTAAATATGAAGAAAGCACAGTTTAATCAGCAAACCAGCAATGATAGACACTGCTGGATTGTCTTGAATAGACAGGCTTGGTATGAAATTAATATCTCTGAAAGATCTTGCAGAATTTTTTTTTCATCATTATTATTTATTTTTAAGAAGAGAAGTGGTCTCAATGAAAATAAAGACTGTGGACAGTGAATGTATTTATCTTAAAAATATCAGCAAGTTCATGGACTTTCACTTCCCAAATGACTCCGTCCAGCCAGTGCTTCAAACAAAAAGGACCTTTGTTTAAAAAAAGCTATTTTTATTCTATTCCCATACCTGTCAGCAGATGTAGCTCCATGGACTCCCTTGCACTTGTTTTACAGTAGCTCTATTGATCTGCTTAATAACTAGTCCCAAGGAACTGCACTGTTAAATCCTCTAGAAACAAAATCTCTCTGAACAGGTCAGCTATTAGGAAAAATGAGAATGTTCATAACTAGGTATTCTCTCTCCTCAACATCTTTAGAAGCAGAGAAACTACCATGACAAAAGTGAGTTAAACCCCTTAACATAGTAAATGAATTAACATATACGTGTCTTGTTTTGTTTTCTAAGACTCCTGCTACATTTCTTAAGTAAATACCTGGAAACCAGTACATAGTTGAAAAGCAAATGATACATAAATAATATATTCAATTAATATATACACAAACATGCAAACTAACTCATTCAAAAGGAAAAGACTAACTTAACATTGCAGTCACTGTAATACATGGTACAGAATTAACAGACAGCCTTAGCTTTTATTTTGATATTGTATTTTTGGCTTTTTTGATACTCTGTGGAATACACAAGCGTGCAATAGCAGCCATGGTGCAAGCTAGATGACTCTGGGTGCTGCTTATACATAAACTAGCTAGATACAGCTCCTCCAAGATCCTTACAGATTCTTGTCCAGCCAAGAATCAGCATAGCACAACTGGGCTTCCTTCCACAAATATTTATGCCCCTGCCATGCTGCTTTTACACCAGTGGAACGCTGGCAGTGCAGTAACTCACAGCTACCTATGTATCAGTCAGATTTTGGCTCCTTGGTGCTACCAGGATTGTGCAAAGGAGCTAGCTCAGAGAAGAAACCTACTGTGTAATCACGTAATCAAAACAAAAAGGATTGGCTATCTTTCTTTCCATGTTCTCAAAGCACTAAGAGTGAACAAAGTTAGCTGGTAAGGAATTTAAAAAATAAATTAAGAAATCAGCAGAGTGATGTACCAACATGTCATCTTAAGACTTACAGCACAGCATGCTCCACTTACTGTCAGAACAGCTGTGTGTGAAAATAGATAATAGATCTTTAAAACTTACTGCACCATAGCCTCAAGACTTCTGACTGGGGTTTCAATCTTTACTTTTCTAAATCACATAAGGACTTCTCCAACCTCAGAGAGATTACATATACATGCTTAGGTTTATATGGTCAAACAAAGCAACAGCAAGTTCCCGCTCTAAAAACAGGACCTTTGAACACCTATTTTGAATCACACTGGCATAAGCTTTAATAAATTCACATTCAGAGCTTTACATGGTAGACAGTCACATATTACAAGCAGAGTCTGTAGGAGTACAAAGTTATGGCACAAAACTCTTCAAATGCTATCTTAAGGGACTGTTACTAAAGCCCCACCATCTCCTGGGCAGAAGACCTACACATATTTTGGCTCATACTATCAAATCTGATTTTAATGTCACAAAGACTACTCAGGGATATCTTTTTTCAGGAAGAACATGATATTATCAGATTAATGTCATATATTTGCAAAAGCCTATACTATATAGTACGAATAAAGATTATTTGTTAAAACCAAGATATAAGAAGATCAAACGTGTTGCATACTTCGCAATGCAAGTAGCTAAAAAAACCCCCCACACACATAAAGAGGGTTTCATTTTTGTTTTTATGAAAAGGAAGCAGGAAATTAAAAATAAAACCCAATTTCTGTCATTATTTTCTAGGCAGGCCCAGAGACAAAGTGATTATCTGACCTGGTAAAGCATCTGAGACAGTGAAATTGTTTTGGACTACTTCTCTAGTCCTCTGGGATGCTCTTTTGTCCTCCTGTCAACCCTCCTCTGTGGCTCTGTTTCTCCAGCCCAAGCAAATACAGAAAACAAGAAAGAAACAAATTCCAGTTTCTGCTTCTCTATAACCTTGAAGGAGTTGGTTTTGATCTCTGTCTCATTCCAAAGGAAAACAGAAAAAGCAAGAAGTACATTCATGCTCCTTAAGAAGAACAAGGCAGGCTCTGGGCCATGTTTGAAGCCTGAAGGAACTCTTTTATCCACTGTCAATAAGAATTGTGCATACCTATTTTCATTTGAATCTTCTTATAAAAGCTGAAAGCAAAAAGGTGAATACTGAAGTCTGCAATCAGGTCACATAAGCTGCTAAATAGTTAGACCACTGTCTAGAGTTCTAGGAAGATTTTGCATCGCATTGTGCTAATCACTAAGGATAAAGACAGTAAATAATTATTAATCTCCTCTGCTTATAGAGCAAAGACAGCTATTTCTTTAAAGATTAGTTTTCCAATAGAAATCTAAAATAATCCCTGCGGAACAAGTAGATGGATTAAACTCAATTTCTTTTGTAGTTTAGTGGCATGTTCTTACTTGCACAACCACTCAAAAAGCAAGTGTATTGGGTGATTTGACTCCATGGGCTAAAGGCCCTGTAAAACACACAGAAACTTTGCTTTGATTTCTAATAAAATACTGAAGAATGTCACTTGTTCAAAACTCCTAGGAGCTTAACAAGATTTCAAAAAAGTATTCCAGAAGATGACCTTACATACAGCTTTCTCCTCCTTTACTCTGCTGCAATCAAATGATTCGCTTTCCTGCAAAGCTCTAGTACATAGCGAGGGTCTGCAGCATATTGCCGAGGTCAGCACAGCCTCCCAGCCCAAAGCTGCAGGTGGCCTCCACAACATGAAGGTGCTCCCTGAGAATTTTCTAGCTCTATCTATTTGCCAGTTAAAATCAAGAGGGAAATCAATGAACTTCATTGTATGTTAAAGAAATAAGTTCAGGTTCTTTCATAAGCATGAATCTTTCACACATAATATGAATATGTTTTAGTGGCAATAACCAAACACATTAACATATCAGAAAAAAAGCACCATATGTAAATTCCCTGATCTGAGGGGACAACCAATAGATTACATTCCATCATATAAACATGCAAGATTTATATTTGCCTCTAGAGATATTCCAAAACCCTATTACTGAGCCATATCTCTGAGGAGGGGGTTTGTTTGTTTTCAATCAAACCTCTTTCTAATTAGTCAGAACAAAATGTTTTCATGCAGGAAAAGGAAGAAATTCAATGCAAAAACAACAGAGTCCTGATGGAACAGGAGAACTTGGAAGAGAAAATGAAGATGGCATAAAAATGCAGGAAACAAAGATGTGTACTCTTTGAGTGCCTTTATTACACAGATGTATGCAGGGACAGTTTGCTCCCAAAGGAAATCATTAGAGAGATGACTTTTAAGAAGCTGGACCAGGAGACTGAATTCAGCCTTTTGGACTGATCCAAACTTCAACAACTGTGTTTTGCTATTAATTCGGGTGGGCTTTTGACTATGGCTTCAGACCCATTTTGTGTTTTCCCCTTTTAGAGCCGATTTCCGCTCAGCTACAGACATGCGAGTCCTGTGGAGAGGAACCTGAACACGCACATATGTACCTGTCTGCAGAATTCATCTGGCACTGGCTGCTTCCCAAATCCACCGCTCTCTCCCCTCTGCAAGCCCTTACAGACTCCTCAGTCAATTCAGGTATATGAGAGAGATAATCTTAAGGGCACAAATGATTCATATTCTCACTGTGATTCAACAACCACATTGAAGTAGTCAAGCCCCATTTTTAAATGCTTTATAGCATCTTAAGTGCTTCACTGAAATTGTCAGGCACGTGGCTTAAGGACAAGGATGTGCCTTTGTACTCAGCCCAAGTAAGACCCTGCAGGGTTTCACAAAAACAAACAAACAGCTTTATCACAATGTTATCAGCCCACTTCAAATGTTTCATTCTGACCCTGCTTGTCTTTAAACAACATTCCACCGCTGAATCCTAGCCAGCTTTAGTATAAAAGGAAGAGAGTCAAGCTCAAGAAGGATGAAGATACCACAGCTTCACCAGAGTGAATAATCCACACCTGCAACACGTCTTGTAATTTAAGCTCATGACACCACAGTCCTCAACAGCAACTCCAATTCCGCCTCTCAAAATTAGAAATCTATTTTCAAGTCACTGAAAAAATGCTGGAACTTCAAAGCCAAGCCGTTCTTTTGGCACCAAGATGCCCCACAGGTCCCTGAAGTTAGCAGAACTCTCTAACATTAGAGTTTCTCAACGTAAGAGAAAATACAGGCTGCCAGCTGAGATTTGGAGATGTGCATTCACAGAAGAATATATAACAAGGAGTGAGAAAAGCATACAAGCATTTTAGTCAAAAGCCCTTTCTGGTAAGCATTCAGATCAACCTGAAAATGCACTGTTTTATGTTAACTTGTAAAGGAATCAGCACTTCATTTATGAGAATATTTGTCTTAGATAAGGTGAACATCAACTGATCAATATAGCACCAATGTAGGTATATATTACTCTATCAATCATATATTAAAAAGAGCGGCAGCGTTTTATGTTTAGTACCCAATGTAACCAATTAGTACTGCCATCCCCTGATGTTACACAAGTTCGTTCCCTTAAATTGCCATGGCAGTAAATTCTACAGTTATAAATGAGAAGCTGCAAATTGATTTGCATGTAATAACAGTACCACTAAACCTTTCTTACCACTTTCAATTTTTCCCATCTGCTATCAGAGTGGAAGTTTAGGATCTATTATTCCCAGAAGGGGACTTACCCAGCTGGACATCTATAACAGTTGGCTGGTTCTCCATGGGGAACAATGGCTTTGGAGGTTTGTCTGTAAGTAAAGCTAGAAAAGAAAATGAGAAAATGTAATGGAAAAATTGAGACCGATGACTGCAGAAGAAAAGCTCTGTCATGTAAGCAATCAAATGTTTGTACACTTGATGGCACGTAAACATTTATTATATAATAGGGCTGTTACATTGCCAATGTGTTACTGCTTTCCTAGCAGCCGTGGTGGCCCACTGATTCAATGCAAATGAGCTATTCCAAGAATTATATTTTTATTACAAAGCGGCAAAACAAACTCAATTTCTGACTTTTAATCTACATATAATAACTAGATTCAGCATTTTAGATCCTCACCTTGCAAAGTTAACACACTTAATTTGAAATGCCAACCAAATCTGTTTCAGTGTGACCAGTCCCAACATATCTTTATACTTGCCCAAAACAGTATTTAGATGCTCAAAGAAAACTTCCACATAATTTTGCCTGATGAACCCCAGCAGCTTCCCATCTAGCTTACACTCCCACCGAACCGGGTGAGGGACTTGGACCCTCTTCTCAAAGCCCAGGTGGGGACCCGGCCTTCTGCTATACAGAAGTATCTCCACCTGAGAGCAGGAAACATTACCTCAGCCTGGTCCTACCAGGTGACTGCTCCAGCCACTAGGACAGACGGGCACAGATAATATTACTACTGAAAAGTACAGCTACAGACACAGGCTTCATGACCAGCTTTGAGAGCTTAGTGCCAGACTATGCAGATAGGTTTTGTAAGATGGGCTAGCTTGAAATAAGTGACTGAGTATTCCTGGAGATGGGGAGAACTGTTTTTAATAAAATACAGCATCTTACACCACATGAAATTAAACATTTCAAAATTACTTCAGTGCTTTTCCAGTTGAAATTCATCACCTGAAATTATTTGATCTGAGTTTGTAAAATGAATTTGTGTTTTTCAATAAAAGACTAAGGCAAAATTGCCCGATCTCCCCAGAAGCCTTTGCACTTACTGAGTTGACAGGAAACAAGTCTACCCAGTGGTTTTGTAGCTTAAGCTGAAAGTTGCCCACGGCTGGGGCAGCAGATCTCCCTGAACCAAGCAGAGGCAGCTGGAGTTCTGCAAGCTCCTGACACCCTCCCAGTTCAGCCCGAGCCACTGGCCGGCCGGGAGGACCTCTCTCCCCCACGTAGC
>NW_009649308.1:4418534-4427183 GCF_000708025.1 Charadrius vociferus
TCAGCAGGAGTCAATAGTTCAACATGAGTCAATGGTTCTACACACCCTCCCTAGGGCTTTAAAACAAGTTCGCTGAGTGACTGAAGCAGAGGTGCAGCAGTCACATGTTTCACTAATTTGGCTCTGATAATCGGCTATCAAAGGACAACTGCGTAAAATTGAAGGTAGCTGAATTATTCTACTACCAAAAAAAAAAAATAATCGTCAACATACAAAACATTTTTACATCTACAGAAAATGACAAACCGTGTTAAAGAAATACCTGTTGTACTTTGCTTTACAGTTGACACTATTACTTTAAACTCCTTAAGAAGTGATTGTCAGCACAATCCATTTCCCCACTTCCATTTAAATTAAAAGGGAGCTCCTTCCACTGATGCTACAGCTATGCTTTACTTATCACAAAATAGGCATTTCAGTAACAAGTCAGCAGCCAACATTTCAGATCAAAATCATGTGTGTTTGTAAGAACTCCTTGTACAGTTTACCCACAAGGGCAACACAGGAATCTCCAAAGTGATTTAAACAGCATGTTATTAAGACTAAAACTACAAGCAGAGCTCAGAATGAAAGATAAATGGGAAATTCTGTTAACGAGAATTCAGCAGTTCAAAAATGCTCATCCAGTGCAAAGTCATAAGATTGACCCAGAAGCAACATCAAGGCTACCTGTACAATCGCCTTATTTGGGGATTAGTCTGCGAGTAGAAAATTTCTGGCAGAAACAAATAATTAATTTGCTGTGCTAATGCACCTAAGTCATCTGAATGTCATTAGATAATAAGAACGTACTGCCAAACTTACATGTGTAAGTACAGTCTAACTACCTGCTTTTTAGGGAATTACAATCCTAACCAAAGCTGAAAACTTCTAAGTAGGAGTTTTGGGCATCAAACCCAAGGGGCTTTGGAACACTTTCCACTGACGATTTTTTTAAGCAACAGATGCTTTTAAATTGCTAAAAGCTTTTGAGAGATGCTCTTCCTCATAAAATCCCATTGCATCCAAGGGGAGATGGGTAACTATTTCTCTAGCTTCTCCACAAATCCCATCCTAGTTGAAACAGTAAGTTTCTCACTTGAAGGTTACACCTGCTTATAGCAAAGCTCATTCCCAACACTGCAGGAAAAAAGCACATTCTCCAGGAAGTCCCAATATGCTGAGAGCCTGAACATTTGGTAAAGGGGAACATGAAAGTGCGAGTACATTTTCAGTACTGACGTTTTTCTGTGCAACATGTATAAAAGCACTGCTTTTCTTATACTCTAAATCCGCACGTGAAAAACCCCTGTCAATAAATAATAAGTTAACAACAAGCAAGAGTCACTAGACTAGAATTACATTAGTTGAACTGCAACCCACTGCCAGCCATAAGAAGGATTTCCTCACAGGTATTGCTTGCCATTTTCTCTCAACTCATCACAGAAAATTAGAGGTAATGTTGTCCGGCCCTGGCATCTGCTGAGGGGGAACATCATCAGTCGAGTCACAACCTGAGAATATTGCTTTTCTGCAATTTTGGTTTTGTTTCTTTATTGGTTTTCATACTGTCTAGGCAGACTTCCTCAGACCACCTGCTGGAAGGAGGCAGGAAAAGGAAGTACTACAAAGGTATTAAAATTTAACAGTGTTCTTAACTGCCTCTGTGCAACTGAAATCAGTAACTATTTAAAACAATGAGCCAAAAATCTCGAGAAAACGCATTTTGGGCTAGGAAGTGCAGAAATCAGACTTCTTAGGCAAGTAACACGTTGGCTTGTATCTTAATGCAGGAGTACCCCAGATGCTCAGCACTGAGAGAAGAGAACGGCTAGTGCCAGAGGCATGCAGCTCTTTGCTGCAGTTTCCCCACAGGCCTCCTGCAAAACGTGTGCCAGAGGGAGTGGAAAGGTCACAGTGGCCGCAAAGGGGTTTGGGGATTTAACCCCAATACTAACAGAATCAAGCCCTTTGTCCAGAACAAGCAACCAACCCCTTACAGGACTCCTTCAGGAGACATTACAATGGGTTTAAAGCTCAGCACACACACAAGACCTAATGAGCAAAGGCTGAAATGGAGAAAGAGATCAGCTTGAGAATGCAGTTCTAAACCATTTGATATACCAGGCAAATTTTTTTGGGGGTGGAAAATTGACAGGGAGGGGAGGAGGACAAAAAAGCCCAATCCCCCCAAAACCATGCATCCTAGTTGAGTGTGGTCCCTTGTACTTTGTGAAGTCTCAACAGCATTTCACTTTCAGGTATATTACCAACACTGTTTTCTTAGCTTTTTTCCTTAGGTTTTCAGGCTTTTGTTGCTACCTTTAGGCTTTTCTTGTATTATTACTTTTCATCTCTGGTACTAAATTGTACTCTGTGAGCACTGTAGGATGTGGAGAAAACTAGCTGCATCTATGCTGCACCAGTGTGCTCAGGCTTTCCTTGCTTAATGTTCTCTTCATACCTCATTCCCACCCATACCCCTTGTAACCCAATCTGACCAGGGTTTCCCCCCATCTGCCTTTGCTTTACTTGCAGTCTTCAGATGTTTTCTAAACGTGCTCTTGCATGTCACCTTTTAAATGGTTATATTTTGCCATATTGTTCTTGGACAGTAATCATTGTAATGAACTGGCAGCCTGCCAGAGCTCTTTATGTAGAAACTGAAATGGCCCAAAGGGATTTCGAGTCTAGAAGGCAATGAACTGCTGGATCTTCAATGTCATAGGTGTTTACAGAAAAGAAAAGTCACTCTTATTTTAGAGGACAGACATCAAATCACTTATTCACCTTACGAAATTCCCTTTTGATCCTTCTTAAACAGTAAGGCAGTAAAAGATACTCAGCTACAAGGGATTCTAATCTTTCATGATCTCTGTACTTTACAGAAGCCCCCAAACCCCTTTATTCAAATGCTCATTCCTCTAAGAGAAGTTTCTTTAATTCCCAGAACAGTTTTATAGGTGTGCAGCACTCTGACTGCCAGCCTTGCTAGAAGGGGAAGCAGAACAAAGAGTTAATGCTGTTACTGTATCAACATGTCTTTATTAAAGCTAACAGTATTAAGTGTTCTGATCTAACTCTTACTTCACCTCCCACAAAACCACTTTAATTTAAAACAACTAAATGCACTGCAGCAAACCCTCTTTCTATTATTAAATTTACAGCCATAATTCTGCAGAGAAATATGAATATACCTCATTAACTATCACAGGAAGAGCTGGGATAGAGCTGTCCACTTTTTTTCCAGATCCCTTGGAACATGCCAGGCCCCTGGGCTGCTCTGAGCAGCAGTACTTACACGGTGAAGAACCTAGGACAAGGTTGATATTAGGTCCCCAAAGCAACAATCCCCACAGTCACACAGACAGACCTTCGCAATATACTAGGTCTGACAATGCGGCACACTAAGAAGTTTCTTTGCCTTTACTTGCTGTTCTAGGATTCACCCCATGAACAAGCTGGGACAGCTTCGGCTGCATTTGTTTATGCAAGTATCAGCTGATACAGTACACTACTGAATTAGGACTGAGAGAAGAGCTCACACAGGGCTTCTGTGCTTCGTCCCAGGGTAACCGCAGGCACGCTACCTGGGGCATCGCTGAAAGTCACAAGTGCTGGATGCCAAGCTGGAAAGACATTTCTTTACCCAGAGGCACCTGGCAATACATGTGCCTCCCATAAGAGCACAGTGCACATCGCCAGAGGCTGCTCAGCAGCTAGACTACTAGAAGACCACTTAAAGTGCCGTTTCCTCCTATGCTTATATTCACCCCATTAGAAAGTAATACACAAACTTTAAAACAATAATCAAGTTGCTGCGATTTCAACAACACATGGGGTTTTTCCATAAGAGATATAAAGGCACAGTGTTGTACAAATCAGTACACTGATCTGATCCTCTGAAACCGTTCATCCAGGTGCATTTTCTTTCCCAGAACACATGATACTTTTATTCTCTTTTTTTCATAAGCACAAGGAATATGCTGTCCCAGGAGAAGTGCCTCAGAAAAGCAGAGAAGAGACCTGCAAAAGATTTGGTCTCCTCAAGTAGTTACACAGTGATCTTTAGCAGACAAGGGAGAGCATAACTCACTGCACAGGGCAATGTCTAGCTACCTGCAGGACAAACTGAAGAAGACAACAGCCTTGAAGGAGCAGCTCCTGCTTCTAAGTGCCAGTGCAGTGTAAGATCCTAGAAGATCATTTTTTTCCCACCACAGCCTTACTTTTTCAAAAATCTCTCATTCCATATGCAAACACGTATCTGACAGCCTAATATGTTCTCCTGAAAAAGCAGTTCAAAACAAATAGCCTTAGGATACTATTACTTAGGGATAAGCAATAATAACCAGCTAGAAAAGCTATCAAGCATCTAAGCAAGCACCAGTTCCTTCACAGTTTGTTATTTGATACATCTCTGTTTCCCTGCACTATCTCCTACCTTCCCTCTGCAGCAGCATCACAGTTCTCTCCTCACCCCAGTCAGACTTCTACGCAACCACAGTGAGAGACAGACAGCCCAAGGTATTACTAGAAAGAATATATATCTCTTACTGCAATTTTTGAGTGGCTCAGCTAAACTCAACTTCTGAACTCAACACAGATCACCTTCTCCCTATACCATGTAAAGGCATGCTCTAAGCCAATAGGCACCACCTGTGCTCCAAGGACCTAAATTGCTACCAGTGTGAAGCCCGTTAGCATCACAGTCATGCACTGAAATCCAGCTGCTTATGATTTGAAGGGCCTCTTTCTTGTGACTCAGCACAGCTGGAGTGTTTTCCAGACCAGATAACTCTTCTAAGGGAGATGAAGGCAGAAAGCTAAAAATGTTAATTCGCATGTGGCTAAGAACTGGTAAAATGCTGGGGAAGGGTTTTCTTGTTCTTCCTCAGGGTGAATAAATACTTATCCTCTTCTTGTGATAAGCACCCAAAGTACACTTGCTGTTCTATAATTTTGCTATTGATGTACCTCCTGGACATTTGTTCATGTAATTTGCAATGATGAAAGGAACAATTATCCAAATATGAAGCAGAACGCAGGGAATCTAACGAAACTGTTTCAAATCTTCTATGAGACAATTACACGCCAACCTACTTCCTTCAATCAAAGGATCTGGCATTTTCCCACCATTAATTAACACAGAGCCTCTAGTATCATTCAATCAAGAATCTGGCTAACCTTTTGACAGCAGAACCGATCTGTTTGAATAGCATCCTCTGGGGCAAATAACATCATGCCAAATCCTTAATCTGAAACTAGCTCACACCCGAAGTTAAGCTTTTGTTCACTCCTAGTTCAAATACACATCCTTCCAGGCACGGCTTAGATCTACTTTGGCATCTGAAAATCTTGGCAGTGACATTGCAACTTTCACACCATAGATGAAGATGGAACTAACTGCATGCAAAACGCTAAATCAATATGTTAACCAGAGGGCACATGTTGCTAAGAGAAGCTCAGCATTACACCTTTAAAAAATACGTACCTATTTCCCTTTGGCTCATCTGGAATCCCAGCTTGTGCCAACAGATTTCCCAATGGCTGACAGTGAAATGCTTCAGGCCTGACCTGCTACTGCTTTATCTTTTATGTTGCTGCTTACACCTAAGCAAATGTGTTAGCCAATTGTGCAGATGTAAATGTAAATGTGACAGCTATAGTCTTGGCTGCCAGGCACTGAACTGCGGACTTGCAGTGTTAAAAGCTTGTCTAAAGAGCGAAGGGTTCCCACCCGGATTTGTAATAAGCAGTCTCTGTGGACAGAGCCTCTAACACACGTTCACCAGCAAGTCCTGCTATCTGATCAGAACAAACACTTTTCATTTTCTTTGCGCAGCAGTAAATGACCATGCAAGGTGAAAAGCAGTGCAAAACCACACGAAGCAACTCATTCAAAAAAATGCAACTTTGTGAGGCCATGTTTATATGGGGCCTCTGTTTCCTGATTAGCTGTATTGTAGTGTGTTCTACCAGCCAGTCAAAACACACTTTTTCAGCATTCAGTTATTGTGCTGCCTTTCCTTCACCACGGTATCAAGCTGACAAAATGATTGCACCTCCATCCGTCATTTGCTGTAACTGAAATAAAGCCATTGCAACAAAATGTTGTCAAAGGATAAATGTCTCCACCTTTGAAAATAAACACTGAACACTTATTCTCAATAAACTCAAACTCAGTAAACTCAGAACTTGTGTGGAAGCCAGGAGTCATTAACCAGGGACAAAGAGTTTTTCTCTATTTATTACTATTCAAGCAGGAAATGCATCTTTTGGGACAATGGGGTGAAATGATACAGCAACTGGATGCCCCCCCTTTGCTACCATCACCATGAATATCACTTTTTGTAAACTCTATCTAGGATCAAGAGTGCCTTAATGCACTGTTTGGTCTGCCACTGTGGGACAATTTTCTGCAAGGAGGAGTTTAGCATTTTTATATTAGCAGTAAATAATTGGAATTCATCACATGAATTCTTTTTATGACATAGAAAGAAGGACAACACAACAGTTCTAAGGAAGATGCTGTGTCCATGCTGAAATGCAGCTCGCAAGGGAAATGAATTTTGTGGCACTCAAATGCTCTTGGATCATCACTGGTGATTTTGATTGTAACCCATTAAGTCCTCAATGACTTGGAACAAACCCACGTTAGACAGGTCATACTACTGGCACCAAGAAGAAGCTGGCCATGGCTGTAGCCCCCTTGACTTTGAGAGCAGACAAAATCCTAAACAAGTAGCTGTGTCTATCCTGTTCTTGCCAGCTGCTCCAACAGCTTCTGCTGCAGGCATCACCTTGCAGCCCACGGTAACTGTTTAAAACTAGTCACAGCAGCTGCCAGTTTCAGGTGTGAAATCATCTCTGAACAAGAAGTCTTGCTGCCAGTCTTCTCACCTAAGATGTCTTTAGCTACTGCACACAGGGTGCTATCAGAATGCATGGAGATAGCCAAACTGCTTTGTAGAGAAGAGCAGGAGCATGAGGTACTAGATGAACTCTGTTGAATCCATGGAAATGTTAAGAAAAGTAGAAATGAACTGGATTTTGGGATCTTCTAGTTTTCAGATTTGTGGAGGACCTTCTTCCCCCTTCTTACAAGGCAATCAAGTCATGCAGGGCTGTAGAAAATGAAATGGTGAGACTCTGGTGGGACTTGTGCAACAGAATATGACTTGGGAGGACTCTGTTGAAGTGCAATAGAAACAATAGCATAGATCACACATTACTGAAGCACAGATGGCAAAATCCCACAAGGTACCCATCACAAAGTAATTACAACCGGGCTGAACACTTAACACCACTGCAATATACATGTTAAATGCCAGTAGCAGCTGATTGTTATACATCTCCTGATGCGAAACATTCAATGACGCTGATGGTATAGGTTACTATCAGTGCTGTCACCAGAGTCATTGCAAGGTGGGTACTGGAAAGCAGAATTCCATGGTAGCAGGGCTCTCACTATACTGATGCTATCAAGTTTCCTTACTGCTACGGTTGCCAACGCACCTTTCTTTTCACTGCATTTCTAAATTTCACAGATTGGATTACATTATGCAAGATCATTTTATTCCTTTCCTAAATGTGGATCATGCAGCTTTCTTTTATGAAGCAAGCATGAGTTTCCTTTAAAGTAGAGAAAAAAGTGTAATAAATTGTTACTAAATGTAGATTACATTTCCCTGCAATATAATTCATGAAAATCTCAAATGGAGTGTGCTTTATTTAATGAACAGAGTGTATTTAACACAAAGGACACATAATTTCATCTGCACTCAAAATGTTTCTCTTGGACTCAGAGCAGAAATATGATGTTTGAAATTACCCTCTATTTCAAGAAGATCTGCAAAGAACATTTTATGACATTTTATCTTTGTTTTTTTAATTCTTTTTTCTTTCTGTCTTATAAAAAAGTAAAGTGATGACAGATGAAGCCAGATCCCATCATCCATCTTGAAGGGACAGCTGGAGACTTTGCATGCAAATGAAAGCCATCATTCTTGTCAACCTGAAGCCAGAGTACCAAAAGCCTGCAGTTCACAACCAATTAATATTCCATGATCAATTTGACCACACGTGCACAGTGAACTACTGCACCGCAGCACAACCCCCGCAACGTGAATTATCATGGAGTGGATTGTATTTGTTGCTTTAGTAAAAATCAAAGCAATCCATTATTTTCTGAAACTAAAAACCTCGTATTAAATATAGATAGTGTATCAAAAGAGAATTATTGTGGATGACGAATGCCAGCTGAACTGAGTATTAAGCCCCTATGGTACTATATTTAGACAAAACAATGGGTGCTCTTTTGGGGACTGGGAAAAGCCATCTCCAAGCTCAACAGTACCCTCCAGCCAGTGCACACCACAGTCTGGTGAAGAAGGAGCTGGTGCCATTTTGCCACCTCTGTTAGTTTGCTGTTTCAGGCAACTGCATGGCTTACCTGTGCCCTGAGATAGCCCTGAGCCAAAACCTTTGTTGCAGACCAAACATTTCTCTGTAGTTTTCCAAAGAAGAGGACAGAGCTACTGAAGAACAACATTAAAAATGTATTTCACTTGAAGTCTCAAAGGCAGTAGAGACCATTTAAAACCTGTACTTTTGACATGATTAGATGTTGCACAATGTAACAGCTCAGCCTCCTTTCATGTTCAGCAG
>NW_009649308.1:4427223-4537221 GCF_000708025.1 Charadrius vociferus
AAACAATTTTTAGATGGAATTTCAATTGTAATTTTTTAGATTAACGACATTCACAAGTAAGAAACATGGACACTTCTGTTAAGTCCTCTCTTGCCAATTGATTTCACTTTGTAGGGGTTTAATGAGCAGGTTTCACCCTGCCCCATCCAGCCTATTAATTCTGATGCATTCTTTGGATTAGCACCCTGGCTTTGAAAGCTTGATATAATGATGAAAAATGTTACTATACTTGACAAGGAACACCTTTTCATAAAATGTTTATACAATATTTATGTAGGTTCTTTGTCTCTAATTTGCCTTTAAAAGCTGCAAAATATATTCCACCAGGTATTGCTATTATTCTTTTCATTTCACCACTGAAGAAGTTTTGAATTGTATTATTCACTAAGCCCATGTAGCATCATTAAGAAAAAACTGGCCAAGATCGTGTCATTATTGGTTGGATGAACAGGAAAACGAATAAAAGCAGGCATAATATAGGCATGTAAAGAAATCATAGATACACTTGCTACTGTTCATCCTGCATTATGACTGAGGATCAAGAAAATGTAAATCTTCTCGTGAAAGACAATGCTCTAAGAAATGAAGGAGATAGTTATGCCACAAAATGTGTCATTTTATCTGAGGCAAAGGATTTAAAAGAATTAACAAAAAAGTAGCATCCATAGAAACCTCTGTTGGGACGACCCATTTTCAGTCAGCACTGCTGCCTTTCACCACTTTCATCAGAGTCTATACCAGGTGATGGGAAGCAGAATAGCCTCCTGATGATCAGTGTGGAACCTGAGTCTTTCAGTATCAGCTACTGTCAAACACAGGACAGTTTTCTGATCTGAGATCGCAATTTCTTTTTCACAAAAATACACCAAAGATGTGCAAAGCACTGCCTCAAAGAAAGATGCTATTGGAAACTTCATAGCTTTGATAAAACAAGTTCTAGAGAGATGATTCACATCCTAAGTCACTGGGCACACTCTCGCCGCCGTGCAGCAGGTTTACAGGAGGCAACCACTCAACAATAAACTTGTAATATTTTAAGACTAACATATTACTTGGAAATGTTTAATGGTCAGTGGAGATGCAAAGAATGGCAAGCAAACCTCCATGGGGAATGGGACTAAAGGGTGCATAGAGAGCTATACATACAAAAAGCACGAGGACAAATGTCATTCCAGTGCCCACTGGTGCATCTCTGTGCAGTGCCATTAACAAGCCCAGTGACAAGCAGCACAGTTGAGAGGAACAAATTAACTTCCCAGTGAAACAATTCAAAGACCTTGTGGCAATACTAAGAGCAATAGAAAAGAGTGAAGTCACAGCCAAAAAAGAACGTCTTTGGGACTATACTTGTTTCAAAACTATGTGACCATTGCTAAGCAGGCTGTCAACACACCAGACGTTTATATCAGAGAAGCATAAAATAAACTTGACAGCAAAGTAAGCGATGGATTGTACCTGTCCCACAGCTCAATTTGGGCACAGGTTATATTGTACGCAGCAGAAACTGCAGGAGGGTCTAACTTTCACATCCCCTGAAATGTGAGATTAAACAGTCCCACAGGCACTTCAAATGGCTGCAGATAAGGATTTAATCCTTCAGTAGATTTTCTCAATCCTTTATTAAAAGATGAAGATAATCTTTAAATCAAGAAAAAAAAAATGAAAAAAAAAAAACAACAATGGAAAGAGCTGGAGAGGAGAGGAGAGGAGAGGAGAGGAGAGGAGAGGAGAGAAGAGAAGAGGAACAAACTTTAGAGAAGAGAAGAGAAGAGAAGAGAAGAGAAGAGAAGAGAAGCAAGCTGTTTTCATTAACAAGCTGCACTGGAATGGGAACTCATTCCCCCCAGCCTTGGTGGACAAGACAGTACAAACTCTCTGTGAATGGTACATGGACACGATACCGATGGGCTGCCCAAATACTCCACCTGCCTCTGACTGAACTACTTGTGCATATGCAGACTCCTGAGAGGGGTTGTCTGTTCTCCTGCAATTTCTCCACCCAACTGCAAGGACAGAAATCAGCACTGTTCCTATCCCGCAGCCACCGGGACACTGTTCGTGAAGCAGCTCAAAACAGAGATCACTTTCCTCAGCTTCTACATTTCCCTGCTGTTCTCAGAGGACCATTCATTACCCAGCTTTTAGGTTTTCTGCTGCTTTTTTCCAGCAGCCAGATATAAGTTTTGCACCAGGAATGTAATTTCTGAGAAATTTTTCATGAAATTGTGTCAGCTTGTTGTAACGAACCTGCTTGACACTTCACTTTCCTATTGAAAGTGTCTTCTGTTTGTCATGTGTTGAAGCAATTTAAGATTTTGCTTTGACATTTTCAACAAGAGAACAAGACGATTCAATCTGTTCTAGGTAGTAACTGCCATTACATTTAAACTACATCATTCAAAGGAAACTCAACATACTATTTTGACTGCCATTTTATATCTTATCTACGATTATGTAGTACTACTGCCCCAGCTCATGGAACAATGTTCAAACAACAATGAAAGTAATTTAAAGAAGATTCCCCCCAAAATTTTCCAATAATGCCACCCTGAAACCTCAGTTTCTTTCTGAAACTGTATTCTCAGGGGGCATTCTTCAGACGTGCCTTTATGAGGGGAATTTTGAGAATGGGCTTTTATTCCAATGTAAAATGAAAGCAAAATCTGAGAAACAACCCCACAAATTTCCTCCCAAATAAAAAATACAAATTTCTGACCATCTATAATACTTCAGTCCCAAAGGATGGAATGAATGGCTGATGGAGAAGCTGAGCACAAACTCAGCAGTGACAGTGTAGGAAACAGTGAAGGTTGCATTATTTGTCACGTTCATCATACGGTGAGCGTGATGACCTGCCCTGGGAACATGTGATTGTTTTACCTACCACCTACCCTCATTTGAAAATTTTTCTCTGTTTTGTTGTCTGCTTTAAAATGCGTTATGCACCACGTTCAGTTCTCTCTAATCAACTTGTACATGTCCATCAACTCCTGATGCACAATAGTTATCAATCATGTTTTATTTATTACAGGAAAAATATTATGTCATGTTCATCAAGTCTTTTCCTTCAATTCTAAGGTCTGTTTTCTAGAAATATAAGGCAACATTTTAAACTGAAAGACGCGAGACGCGTAGCTAAAGAGCATGACAGTTTCTCAGGAGGTGAACAATTTTTGGATTAATAAATAGAGAACAAAGTATTTCAACTGGGTAATAGGGAGATAATCTAAATACAGGATTACAGGCAGGAAATATTATCACTTTCTCTCCCACATTTTAATTAATAATTAAAGAAGATCTTTGCGTGTCAGCACACTTGTAAAGTAGGCACTATATAAAGATCTATCACTTATCTACAAACTATATGATATCATTGCTTTTTACAGAAGTGGATTAAATAGAGAAAGGAAGGGCGGGGGGTTGTTTGGTTGTTGCTTGAGGTTTTTTTAGTAGCAAAAGCATAGCGGCATTGTAAAAGCATTGAATCACAGAAGCAAACCCACAGTGCAGCAGTAATGTTAGACAGGCTTTTAAGGCAGAATGTCTGTCTTAATCTGTTATTATTCTCAGATTGTGCCTAAAGACTACTTTTTCTACCATGCTTTTGTTGACTATTACCCGTCCAGGGATGGGTCCCTATACATGCATTACTGATATCACAACAAAAGGGAGTATTCAAATGCAACTTCAGGATGGGGCTCCATTTCAGCTAATACACCAAAGCAAAAGTCAGAGACCTCTCCCAGCCCTTGACGTTATTCTGCAATTATGTGCCTCCTTACCAAGGTGCTGTAAAGGGATCTAATATACTGTACTTTAAATAGGCCATTTTGGCTGAACACATGGTAGCACTATTTTTTAACTGCTCCAGAGCTGACATATAGGGAATTCTCCTTTGTTGCTGGAATGCTGCTTTTCTCCTCCTACATACTCTCGTTAGTATATCTCTTTCTGTTGATAAATAAGCACCTTTGTGTTCAAAAATAGTCTAATCTGGAGCTGCATAAAACAGTTAAATTATCATTAACACCATATACTGATCTTGCAAGGAGCTGAAAACTCCAACGTAATTTCATATCAAAGCAATGGAGCCTTAAGCTTCTGCATCTATGAATGATGAGCAACATTACTTCAAATGACATCTTTTGTCAGAGTTGCTTGAGCTAAAGACAGAGTGAATCCATTTGTATAAATTGTGGCTTTGCTGCTGAAAGATTACAAAAATATATGGTGCTATCCTTAAGTCTCAAACCATTAATATAGTTAAAATATGCCATCTTTTCCCAGGAAGAACTAGCAAGTCCTTAGAACACTATCATCAATCACAACTAATTCACTAAATATACAATTCCAACAGCAATAGAAAAAGAAAATACAGTATAGTATATCATCTGTCACTGCATCAAACATCTCTATTTTTCAATGGAAACTGCAAGTCAAGGTCTGTGATATAGGTGGTTCATAACTGAATTCCTGTTCCACTAGGATTAGCCCTTTGTTAGTTTTCCATTTGTGTGATAGATCCAAAGTTAGATATTTTTATTTGGAAAAGCAAACCAACGTTAATTTCCTTCTCAAGAAAATATATGTCTGGATGCTACAGTTTAGTCATTGAAGCACTTTAAAATAATCTGCAATCTGAAACTTACACATTAACTGATTTATTAGAATTATACAGATTTTATTCTGTCAGGGTGGCCAAAACCAATACAAGGTGTGGGCCAGGAGTTCACTGTACTGCACAAAAAGTTCCTGCCCACTGGTACTATCTTGTTTGATTCAGATCATTGCCTTATCAGTTGTATTCTCATCATGTTATGTCATGGTTTGGAGCAATGAGCATTTCAGTATGCTAGACTGAAGGTCACACTAATGAAAAGGAACACTAATGGGGTGACAATGAATATCGTGGGGACAATAAATCATTCTTGGAATCCTATTTAATTGATCATTTTGTAGCTGACCTTGCTTATGCAGAAGTCAATGGCAAAGCTTCCATTTCTGTGGATACGTACAGGATTGGGTCCTTTAAAGTATGGGATGTTTTATGAATGTTGAAGGTAGCAGATTTTACACTAGAATTTTCTTTATTACTTCTCAATACAAAACTTCACCAGGAGTGCCAAATTGCTGTATAAAAGCACCTCATAATACGGTACATCAATTTAATACATGATACATTTTCCTGCTACTAATATTAAATGTTGTCACTTTCAATACACAGATGTCTAACCGCAAATTCTCTCCCCCCATCTTCCTCCCCAATATTTTCCTCACAGATTTTACAAACATGTCTATCAAAAACTACCATGTCTCCATCTTTGGCTGGCAACCTGACATTTCCTTTAATAATATGTGAACTACCTCTGAGGCAATCAGAGTTCTCCTCGAGGCCCAGCCCCCAGCAGCGTAATGCTCACAGCACTAGGACAGAGGACTCAGCAATAGGATTTATGCTTACTTGAAACAGAAACGAACCAACAAGGACTATTTTGCAGCTGTATGGTTTAGGTTAAAGAACTTGACTTAACAAGTCTGATATGAGTCATGAGGGAAGCAGGCAGCTCGGGTTGGATTCTCTGCTCGCCTTGACCACGGTGGCTGAGGCAGATGCTGTTTACCATGACCAAGCCGAGCTGGCCAGGGCAGGCAAACTGGCTTGGTAGGACCTTAGGCTGCACGTGAGAAAACTTGCTCATTCTCTCTCTTTCCTCGTATTATCTTAAGTCAAGAGATGTCACTGTCTTTTTTGTACACTGATCACTGTTGATGACAGTCATAACAAACAGGCTTTGACGAAGTGTTTTCAGAGGAGCATGTGTTTCTTTCTGGTGCTCTTCTCTGATGTGTCAGCATATTTGGAAAATCTGGATCGGGGCAAATGGCGTCTACTGGGGAATGCTCAAAATCTCCAAATCTGCACTACTGTGGGAGCGAACAGCACAATGGAGTGTGCTGCTTCCATCCCTCTAATGGCACACAAGCCCTCTTCCTCCTCCTTTCCATTTTCCTCTGCCTCTTAGAAAGGTGATTTACGAATACCACACACTGAAATGTCTCCTTTGGGAAACAAGTCTGAGGGATCCTACATGGGAACAGGAGATGTACACACGGTGCAAGTACAAGCCATGGGGATTGTCAGAGATGCACTGAAATAAGCATACAGATTTCAGGATGGAGCATTTCCTTGATGGAGACTCTGTACAGGAAAGTGAGACGTGAAATGTTGGTGTTGACAACGTGCCCTTATGGGAGCAAGCTTTCCACCACCAATGAAGCAGTGCTTGCCTCATGCCATAGGTAAAGGCCTAGTCTCATATTGATCAGTGTTTTTTGGACTGCTGCAGGGGGAGCACAGTTGTAAGAGCAGGGAAAAACCCTCAGATCAGGAAACTTTCCAGTCTGAATCCCTCTAGCAAAGTAAATTTCATCTGGAGACATTTCCTTCGAGACATGAAGCTGCAGTCTCACAAGAGCACACTCAGGGCAAGCAGAAGCTTTGGGCGGATTATCATCATGCTGCTATTTATCTTGATCCTTTATGGTTTTAGACTGTCTTCACTTTCTGTGGTGTGAGCAGGATGACTCTGAGTGCTGGTACAGCAGCCTGTCACAGAGGAGAGTAAATTTGCCTCCCGAATCCCAACTTACCAAATTTAGGGGATAATAGTTTGGCAGTAAGGTATCTGATTCTTACCGTTCATGTTTTTGCTGGTACTGTTGGCAAATACATTTTTTAATTCATGAATTTCGTTGTAAGTTTTGGGCGTATTACATCCTTTCCCAGATTTCACCCCTCTCAGGTTTAAATTCCTTTCCTTTTTCACTTTTACATATTGTTTGTTCTATTTAAAATAGATAGTAGGAAGGAACAGGAACTAGGAGATTCCAATTATATTTTCACACTGTTTGAACGCTGAGCGATTCTCAAATATTCAAGGTAGGAGCCCAGTTAATTTTTTCAGACAAATGGTTTACGAAGAAAAAGAAATGTTATTGGTTGCCTGAAACTGTCTGTAAATTAATGTCAAATTCAGTTTTAGATGGAAAAAAAAGAAGAAAGGAAGAGTAATATACCTCTTCTCCCCAAATAGGAACACTTCGGTGTGACATTTGTCCTATATGAAACATAGTTATATATTTTTCTTCAGAAAATTAAGACAGTATCTTTGAAGCACATTTAACTTCCTCCAACCTAAAACAAATGTGTTGAGGAGGTTTGTAGGAAAAAAAAAAAAGAAAGAAAAAAATCACATCACTTCTTTACCTCAAAATACTGTGTTTAACTACTGTACTGAGAAAATTTGCCATACAGCACTTAGCAGAGGCTCATCTTCCCTTTCCAGGCTCTTAAAACACTACACAGCTGAATTTCTCCATAATCTCCCAAATGTTTCCTTTTATACCCTGCCATTAATTTGATTAATCTAGGTGTGGGGTTTCAGGATATTGAATTTCCCCTGGTTTTGCATAATTTCATAAGATGCTTTCATTATTTCATTAAGCAATGAATTGACTGAAATGACTCTTACATTTTCAAGCTTCAGATTCAGGCAGATAAAACTTCCTAATTTAAACTCACATTAGTTTTGAAAGTTTCTTTCACAGCTGCAGCAGCTAGATCCTTAACTTTTGCTTTTGTTTTTTTAAAAAAACGCAAAATTCTGGAGGAATCTGGAGAAAAACAAACTACTATTTGTATCTCCCATGTCACAGCTTTCAAAGGAGGAATATCCTATCCCTTGCAAAATTCAGCTGTAGGTGTTCTTTCTTATGTAAACTGTCTGTTCCTGCACAAGTAGGCTTCCTTTGAGTTGGCAGGCTAAGGCCTCTAAGACAAGAGCCATTCAAGACTGGATGTCTTGTGAGGTACGATACTTACGTGAATGAGGCTCAAGAAAACCCTATGCGGAAATCCAAACCTATACTACAACAGACAAATAGATTTGAGGTATTGCCTAAACTGAAAGAGAAGATGTGAAAAAATGTAGAGATGCAGTCTGAGAGTTCCCTGTTCATTTATCCAAATGTACAACCTGTTTTATACCAACATTTAAGGTCAATGTGTGAACTTAGTCTACTATTTGTTAAAGCTATGGCCAGGGAAAGCAGGAGCAAGACAACTGCATAAGTATTTTGAGAATGAAACAAAGGGGAATACTTCTCTACTTAGTGACACCACTTGACAGATAATTTCTGCTCCTGAATGCCATGGCACAGGGTTGCTCCTCGCTCATACCAGCTCAAATGAAATTACAGCTGCAACTGCAGCCTCCATGGACTTGGTATAGAAAATAAGCAACAAAACCAGCTTGTGAGCCTATGTCAGACAAGACTGCCTGCCACGTAGCATTGTGCAGAACACGGCCTCTGTAAGAAAGGAGTCATCGGCACATGCTGAAGGACAAAGCTCCAGCTCTGGCAAGAAAGCTTCTGATGGAATCTCCAGAAGAATGGTCTGTTTTCCTTTGGCAGCCCCTCCTCAGCCCCACTCCAGCTAGAGGAGTAAGCTTTGTCTCTGTCTTAACCCTATCCAAATCCTAAGCCTGGTCTTTGGTTGAGCCTTAGCTCAAAGACCTGCAGCCATTACATATGATTGACATTTAGCATGAGTGTAAATCAGTTCTCTGTTCTGCAAAGACCTTGCTGGGCTGGAAATGCACTTCATGTACAGCTGAAATGTGTGGAGCACACAAATGGTGACTCTCTTATTTTTCTTTAATTCTTTTGTACATCTGAAATCTATAAATCATCAGCTTCCAAAATGTGGGCCAGTAAATGATTACTCCCAGGCTGAAATATGCATGTGCCAAATCCCAGGTCAAGCTATTCTAAGTGGCACTTTTATAAAAAAACAATATGCCGCAGGACTTCAACTCTGACACTAGGATGTCATATTAGCTATACTAGTGTGACACACTAGCATGGCATGACTAAAGAAAAACAGACTCACCATTCTCCTCTTCATTAGTGTTATTTCCCTTATGAGATCACACAAAAAGCATAAGGCCCATTTCTGTAGGGTAAAGGAGGCCATTCCTTTGAACAGAACTAGGCCCAAAAATGCTGTACAATGCTCTGTCAGAGCATCTGGGGACAGGTAGGAAATTAACCCATCCTGGCTCCGCTGTAAATCTGGGTGACAGGTAGGAACACGCAAGACAGGATCATCCAAAACAATCCACACTCTCTCCCCAGTGTAAGCTATTATGTTCTGCTTGCTGATGCCTCTGTGAACCAAACAGAATGAGCGGAAGCACTATGAAACATCAGCTTGTGTTACTCATGAGCTATGAGCGTGTCATAAACCATCTGTCCCTCTCTCACGTGGAACTGTAAGGTCACAAGGACGGTCCAAATCATGTTCGCCATCACTTGGAAAGGGAGCTCAGCATTTTATTTAAATGTCTATGCCTATTTCCTGAAAGGACACATCTGTAGAATCCTTTTCCACGTGGGTCTTGAAAGAGGGATCCAAAATTCATCAGGGTGCCTGTCACCTCCAACCCGCACTGGTTTGAATGCTTCCTGAGAAGCGGTATCCATTCTTGGTGCTAGAAAAGATGGCAAGCAGGTACTAGACCCGCATAGCTCAGTCCATTTACTCTGATGAAAACTGAATAAATGTTCCCCCTACTAAGGGCTCCAGTCAGCAGCTCTCCAGAGTCGTCCCAGACACTGAACTACTGCAAGCTGGCTGAGGAATATTTTCAGTGCAATCAGCGGTAATCATTGGCTTCTGTGCCCCAGGGCTGGGATGCCCTAAGTGGTAAATAATGATGATGGACAGGCTTGCAAGTGATAAGTAAACATAATCCCACAGTCAGATGAAACATTTTCAGACGTCCCTTGTATGTCATGCATTCACAGAAACCGACATGCCCTTAAGCTGGTAACATCCCAAGCCTGGGCTTTGGATCTAGTGGATCTTCATTTTGAAGCCCAGTGCTTCTTGTTGAACAGCACGGTAGGATGCTTGGCTCTTAAATAATCCAAGTTGGCCAGTTTGATCCCAGTTCATTACTGTGATTTTTGTTGTGAATTTCCTCCTCCTGCTGCTTTTTCTTTACAAACAAGACCTCCTATTCTTCCACTTACCAGTTAGTCCCAGACAATAGTTCATTCTCAGTCTCATCAGTACACACTGCCCACTTGTAAAGATCTTGCCCAACATTAAGCCCACCCCTCCAAGTCTCTATAGCATTTTTAATTAAGTGTTACTACACAACTGAAAATTAGCATGCTTTCTAGCTATTCAAAAACCAGTGAAAATCAACACATTGCTAACTGCTAGGGAAGGCTTGCTGAAAGGTTTCCCTGGTGCCAATTATTGCTGCCTCAGTGATCACCAATTCTTTGAAAAAATCATTACATATACACAAAGTCAACAGTCTGTTAGCACAGCAGAGTCAAAGAGCAGCAGCTGGACAGTTACTTCGCACCCCTATACTAACAACATTCCTCTTGTGTAAAGGATCTGCAATGAAGTCATGTTACATGTCTCTAATTTTGCTTCCTGAATGCAGATAAATCGAGAAAGTACAACTTAGGACATAACTGCCAGCTTTGTAGGTCAAAATCCTGACACCAATTAAGACAAACTTGGGTTGAATTGAGTGGTTGAGATGGTACTTTTGAGCTACTGCAATGAAAATGACAGTTTTATATGTGGGAATTTGGGGTACCTTCCTGTGGTTACAATCCTTTCACAAAACAAAAAAAACAACACCCTGTAAATGCCTTCTTTAAAATTTATCATTTTGAAAACTGGACAAAATTGATACCATTGAATAGCAGAATGGGCAAAGATATCACCATTTTCTGAAACTCGTTTTATGAATATTAAATATGGTGTAACTTCAAATAATAACAATTATTATTATTATTATTGTTATACTACAACTCAAACCATTTAACTTTGGAGTAAGGGAGATCTCAAGACCTAACGTACAGTCTCGGTGGTTTTGTTCTCCTCACGATTTTTTGTTTAAAAGGGAGGAAAGGTGATTTAGAAAATCTGCTATCTGTCTGTCCCAAATGGTTTATTCAAACCAGAAAATACATTACATTAACAGCTTTCTCCTCTGCAAGAGTGGATAATCTCAGGTACAGTCACCCTGCCTCACAAAAGACTTTTATGTTAATGTAATGCACCATCAGCAACCCCCCAACCCCGAAACAGCAGGCATAGGAAGAGGCGTAGTGCCTGACAATGTATGTTTATCCTCTTACAGCTAAATTTAATTTACTGCTCCAACATTCATCCTTTGGTTGGAAATCTTCCTGTATTCAAATTTCTGATTCTTCAGGACAGCCGCTTTGCAGACCTTGCTCTCAATAAGAGAATATAAATAACACTGGGCACAGTTAAGTCACACAAGCCCCGGTGACCTGCTGTTCTGACACTCACGCTGAATGGCCCTCACACAGCAGATGGAGGTCTCTGTCTTTTCACATAGCCCCATCAGATACCTGGGTGCAAGATCCAACATATTCCCCAAATACACCATTATTCAACCAATTTACAAGAAAAAGTAGCTTTCTATCAACTGTTTTTCCAGACAGCATAGTAAAAAGCCAACACACTCATCCTATCTGCATGTAAGTGCACATTGCAGATGCCACCGCTTGCTGTAGCCCAGGGGCTGGCACGTGCTGATGCTCATCCTCCCGCTCCAGTCAGGAGAGGCCAGGGGATGGAGACAGCACCATCACTGTCACATGGACGCTTTGCTCCAGTGTTAGCAACTCCCTACTGTGTCCTGTATGAACCTGTCTGGCTTCACTTGGCACCTTCTAGCTTCCGTTTTGTCTTTTTCAGTGACCATTAGTGAGCCCTTCTATGTGAAAGCACCATACAGACCATCACAAAGGCACCTTCCCAGTACTTTTATCGGTAGATATTAAATTCTTTCATTATTAAGCCTTTTTGACAGGCTCTTATCACCAGCCTTTTCCTGCCAACAACTGCTCTGGTCACACACCAAGGAACCCTTGTGGCTCCATCAGCACAGTGCCACAACCTGCTCTCACCCCTGGGACTCTGAAGGTGCTTCAGGTTTTTGGCATATACTTTGCAGGTGTGCCTGGCTCCCCTTCTTGCTGGGCGCATCACTTTGTACCTGCTAGTGTTAAAACATAGCCTGGTTTAATATATCCAGCTTGACATATGGATAATGCTCTGAATTTTTAATAAGGCAAGGCCTGTTTTGATCGATAGGTGTCTTCTAAGAAAACAGTATAATAAATAAAACAAATTTAATTTTTAATAATAGAATTAATGCCTAATGGAAACCCTAGCAAGGCAGGAACAAAGCTATTATTATAACCCTTACTTTCAAGTCTTTATTGTCTTGGGAACTTTTAATAAATAATTCTTGCCTGTATAGCAAATCTACTGCTTGCCCTCCGATTTTCACATGGCTTATCCGCCGCTATTTTGGGAGGGTGTTAGAAAGACCCTGCAGTACCTTTGGAAAGCTGACAGTACATGTAATATTATTTACTTAGGCATACAATGCTCAGACCCACTTTTAGATCCCCACTAAGGAAAGGGCTCCCCATACAGTGTCACACAATGTGGACATTTCTAAGGAAGGACTATGGCAATAAAATCCTATTTGGAAAGTCATCTTCACTTAAAAGAGCAATGTTTCAGCTAAAGGACATTAATAGCACTGGAACACGTGACTATAATTGACCACGAAATCATTTAAGCTATGAAGTGGTAGCGAAAAAAAAAAAAAGCGAGCATTTAGAATAGGCTTTGACTAAAGAAAGTAGGGGCAAAAAACCCCTCACTTTCATTTAAAACAAGACTGACTAGCCTATAATGTGAAATATTTGATGTGGTTATAAAGGAAATGACTGAAACATGACCTGGGAAGTCCCTGCCAAATGCTGTTCTTATTTATATCAATAAAGTCTTGCTGCAGGAAAAGAAGGAATCTGAAAACACTGGAAAGCAGAATTTCATACCTTTACCATGTTGCCATTTGAAGCCGACTAAACTTCTTGCTAAGTGGTAGAATCTCTTTTTCCATTAAAATGCTAATAGGAAGGTTAACTTCAGCTTAAACCATTGCAAAAAAAAAAAAAAAAAAAAAAAGCAGCATAAGCAAAGAGTTTAGCTTGAGGTTATACTTTGGGAAAAAAAAAAGTTTAAGCTAAATGGGATTTCCACTGAGAAAGAAAACTCACTCAAACAGGAAAAAAAACCACAAGAAAGTGGGGAGCAATTCTAGTACCTGCATTTGCTTATGTGACACAGCCATGGATCAATGTTTTCTTTTAGGAAACACAAATTCTGTGGCAAAAACTAATGCCTCCTGAGTGGAAGTGTATCACATGGTAGCCTTGCCTTTTGGATACTGTAGAATTTACTAAAACATGTCATTCACCTATCCCCATGCTGTAAAGAGAGCATTGCCCAGTCCCTGTGCTGATTTACGTGAGCACACAAGAGAATGAGTCCTTAAGGTCTGTGCAGGAATCGGCAGCACAACGGTTTGCAGAAGCTTTTCTACATATTCCGCAGTATCTCAGAGATAAGGATCAAACTCCGTAATGATATGCCTGTGCGGGTGATGAATGCAAATCTGCCTTCACTTTCATCTGAGAACCGGGGCTCTTATTTCATGCTTGATTATGCTGATGTTTGTTCACCAGCATGTGGGGAACATGCAGGCAAGTGAACATTTTGACTTAGCCAAAATTCAGCTGTGACTATCAAACAGACTTATCCTTCACTGATGCAGATACAGATTTAGAAGCTCCTTTCATACAGATAGCTTCATCCATATTGAGCATATGCCCCTTCTTGCCCTTTTGACAAAAAATGCTGCATGCAGTATAATGAGTGTCAGGCCGTGGAGTTCAGAATCACTAATTACACAGTGCACATTGAGCTGCTGCAATATTCCAAATTAAATCAGAATTTCAGACCTGAATACAGTCAAGGGATAGAAGAAGGTAAAGGTGAAAGGAGGAAACACCTTAGCCCCAACAAATTTCCATTGCACAGCCCTGAACTGTGCATCCATACTGGTCAGTAGGCAGTGGTGTCCATTTTCATTTCATGAGTGATTGCATCAAAGCTATGTGAAAACGTTTTTTTAAGCAAAGTCCAGCCAGCAGCCTCCAACATCCTTAGATTTACACAAAATCTGAAACTTGCTAGTAATGTGGCCTAAGTTCATTCCCATTTTACACTGAGGTCCCATTTAGAATCTAGCTTTTATTTGGAGACTAACAAAATGAGTGGAGAAAGGATTTCTTCTGAGGACTGTAGTCAGTATTTTCACTGTTTTCTATGTACTTCCAGAAATGGAGGTACCCGCATACACTGATGTTAACTCTAGACTGAGTAGTCCAAATGGTAAAAGTTTTCTCATGTTGGAAGACAAGATGCATTGATCTACACCAGAGTTGTATGAGCCTGAACCATAAGGAAGTTTTTATTTCAAGCATCTACCAAAAAAGTGGGCGAGATAACCATGACACATTCAAATCTTAGAAAGAAAACAACTGAGTCCAGAGCTAAGCAAGTATTTTCTACAGCACGAGGAGTGTCCTTATAGAGATGCAATGCATCTCGTTGAGTTCAAAGTATTCCACATGCAGGAGGGAGCAAAACTGGCGTATTGTCAATATGAAGGCTATGAAATTGAATAACTAAAGTGCATATCCCGCTTTTCTTCTCATTTTTGTACAACTGTTATGTGAAAGGCTGTCTCTTCATCTCGGTTTCTCACAGTTCCTCGCTGTTATCCTGAAACTCCACAAACGCAAACACAAGCACTCAGGAGGGAGGCACTTCTCTCAAGCCATTTAAAATGTTCAAGTGCACATTGCAGTATGAGAGGTAACCTCCCGGCAGACCAACAGAGAATGCAGCTATGTAAGGTGGAGTAAAACTATCCCATGAAAACAGAGTTTGAGGAGTGAAGCCAACCCTTTCTGGTGGGCTCTCAAGCACACCATAGTAAGTGTTACAACATGAAATGCAAAATAAGTTGTAGTTGGCTTAGATGTCCTTCAACCCCACAGATGGGAGATGTTACTGACTGAACTGAGGAAACTCATACTGTTCAGATGTATCTATTTTAACTCAAAGCGTAAGACAAACACAAATTCCCTCATTGGCTTTGTTTCAGAATGACGCAATAGGTGGAAGATTAAAGAAATATAATATCCAGTAACAGCTGCCCTACTATAGCTGTGATAGTGGATAGTACGCAACTTCATGCCAATTTATGAAGTGACCTTTCCAATGGTTGGTGTAAATACAGCATTACAAACCAGCATAAGCCTAAAAAGATCTCTTCTAAAAAGAAGCTGTCATTCTGCTATCCCCAACCATCTCTCACAGACACAGGACAAAACTCAAAATGAAAAAACTTCACAATTTCAGAACTGCCTTCTGTAAGTGTTGCCTCCCCTAGTGAAACTGCAAATAAAAAAATAAATCCCTCTTTAAATATGTTTGACTTAAATTCTAAGAGACTATCCTGCATACTGCTGTTAAACAATAACTTCCAAAAGATGATTAATGTGTTCTCCAGCCAAACTCGAACTCATAATCCTTTCAGTTTTGTTTTGAAGGTTCACACAGAGCCTGTCTATTTCCATGAACTTTTTAATATATCATGATTGTCTGCAGGAGAACTGCAGCTGTAAATTTCATAAAATAGTTTCACAGAGTCTGGAACCAAGACATTAATGTAACAGACAATGTTTTTGATTTTCTGCAATAATTTGGGTGCAGGGTCTTTCATACATTTTAAAATCTAATATTTCAAAATGTCATTTGCTTGCCTGAGGACAGCATGGAGAATGACATTATTAACTCTCAAACAAACTGTGCATTTGGATGTTATTCCTGTTAGTAAGATTTTTACAATAAAAAGGTACATTAATCTGCAACTTTTTCAAAGGATCCCACTGCAAACAACTAACAGGATGTGCAAATTTCTACGAACAAGGTACATTAAAATCAATTGCACAACTGTTGGTCACAATCCTAACTGCCAAATAACTGGACAACTCAGTACACTGAGTATTAAGAAGAATTAAATGAGATCGATGTGATCACAGATTTCACACACACGTACACACACCCCCTGCCAAATCTTCATATATGGTGATGACCTATCTTCCTATATGGTGATGTCCTCATGCTTCAGGGACCTTTAGCGTTTGAAAGGGTCTCAGGAGCAGAACTAATGACAGACAGAGAAATAAAAGCAGCTAGATATATTATCATTGCTACATTTTACTGAGCGACATCGAATCTCTTTGACAGAAAATGGCAAGGTACCCGTAGAGACTATCTTTACCACTCCCCCGATACAAGGGAGGATCAGCTCCACCTTCAACAACCCTCTACGGCCACTGCTTTCCTGACAAGTGTTGATCCAACCTTTTCTTCCATATTACAGTAAGATGTTCAAGGTGACATGGAGTCACTGTCTGAAATTTGCTTTGCAAGCCCGTTCTTTAATACTTCATACATTTTATCCAAGCAAAGCTCAAGTATTCCCAAACTGAACACAGGTACTTAGTCCAAACTAAAGTACTCCAAGTGAGCTAGTGCAAGTAAACACGCTCAGAATCAGACAGTACACATATTGTTAATCAAAACAACAAAAAAAAAATCCTTATGTCCACATTGATTCTCCCATAACAAGACCAAAGTCAGAATGGACAATGTATTGGGTTTGTACAGCAAGGTTTTGGTAGTGAGGAGGGGTATAGGAGTGGCTTCTGTGAGAAGATGCCAGAAGCTTCCCCCATGTCTGATACAGTCCATGCCAGCCAGCACCAAGACAGAGCTGCCACTAGCCAAGGCTGAGCCCATCAGTGATGGTGGTAGGGCCTCAGGGATAACTTATTTGAGAAGTTGGTGGGGGGAAACCTGCGCAATTGCAGCTGGAGTCAGGAGTGAGAATATGTGAGAAATACAACTCTGCAGCCACCCAGGTCAGTGAAGAAGGAGGGGGAGGAGGTGCTCCAGGCGCTGTAGCAGAGATTCCCCTGCAGCCCGTGGTGAAGACCATGGTGAGGCAGGCTGTCCCCCTGCAGCCCATGGGAGGTCCATGGTGGAGCAGATATCCACCTGCAGCCCATGGAGGACCCCCACCGGAGCAGATGGATGCACCCAAAGGAGGCTGTGACCCTATGGAAAGCCCACGCTGGAGCAGGCTCCTGGCAGGACCTGTGGCCCCACGGAAAGAGGAGCCCACGCTGGAGCAGGTTTGCTGGCAGGACTTGTGACCCTGTGGGGAACCCACACTGGAGCAATCTGTTCCTGAAGGATTGCAACCCCTGGAAGGGACCCACGCTGGAGCAGTTCATGAAGAACTGAAGCCTGTGGGAAGGACTCATGTTGGAGAAGTTCATGGAGGACTGTCTCCTGTGGGACGGACCCCATAATGGAGCAGAGGAAGCGTGTGAAGAGTCCTCCTACTGAGGAGGAAGGATTGGCAGAGACAACATGTGATGAACTGACTGCAACCCCCATTCCCTGCACCACTGGGCGGAGGAGGTGGAGAATTGGCAGTGAAGTTGAGCCTGGGAAGAAGGGAGGGGTGGAGGGAAGGTGTTTTAAGATTTAGGGTTTTTTTCTCATTACCTTACTCTGCCTGGATTGGTAATAAATTAATCTGATTTCCCCAAGTGAAGTCTGTTTTGCCCATGATGGTAATTGGTGGGTGATCTCTCCCCATCCTTATCTCCACCCATGAGCCTTTCGTTATATTTTCTCTCCCCTGTCCTGTGGACTCCCGTGGAGTGATAGAGTGGCTTTGGTGAGCAACCCTCCACAGACATGGACTGCCTGCTTCCCTTATCTTCTGACTTTACCCTTCCTGATGTACCTCAGTGTGTGGTTTGCCTTATTTGCAGCTGAATACACTGTTGTCTCATTTTCAACTTGGCATCCACTGTAACCACCAGGCCCTTTCCAGCAGCCCTCTGTGCCAGAGTAAATTGCAATCTCTGAGATTGTTCACACAAGGCTAAGCACTTTCAGCTCCCACTGGCACAAAACTACCTAAGGTTTTAGTGAGATAAGTGTATCAGATTCCTCTAAGTTTGGGTTCACTGCATGTCAAGTGTTCCCTACCTTCCCTTAGGCACCTCACTGAAATGTCTTAACACTCTGAAATCTGTTTTCCCTTTCACAAGCCGCTAACGAACAACTGGGAATGGGTGGTTCCCAATTAAGTGCCTTTCTACATTAGAAATGCTCAAGAAAGGGCTTTAACTATATTTTTCCAACCATTTAGCCATGATGGGAAATAGCTGAAACTTTTCCAATTATTGAACTTCTAAAAAGTTATCTGAGGGATGGTAACTTGTAGCTACCTCATATTCAGTGATTAAATACAATAGCTGGGTCAAATTACGATGGCAAAAGAGAAAGTGGCTCGAGGCTTTCAAATCTCTGTTCTGCAGTCTTATGCCCAAGGCATATTTTTCAGGTCTTATTAAAAGAAATCCCCTGAAGTATTTCTTGGAGGGCTGCATCCTTATCTTATTCACGACAGTCTTCAGTTCAGGATTCATCATTTTTTAAATGACAGGTGATAATGTATTCTTTTATAATCTTTTTTTTATTATTATTTTACAAGACTCTGACTCTGTCCTGCACTGTGCTTAATTCTTTAGTTTCACTGTAAAAATGTTCTTAACTTGTTAGATAGGCAATCATTAAGATGAGGAGTCTTCCTTTGACAGGAATTGTCCTTTGATGACACCTTTGCTTCAAATGTTAGACTATAATGTTCATTTTATGCACATATTTCCATGTCCAGAACAGAAAAGGGACTCAGAAGGGATACAGAGGACCAGCTGCCTGCCCATTCTGCAAGTTCACCTACTAATTAGCAGTCACTCCTGGATTAAGAGGATCATTTTCTGTTAAACACCGCAGCAAATTACACTCATGCAGCAAAATCCAGAAAAAGAATAACATGCAGAGAACAGAGGCAGTACTCAATTCCAACCACTGCCTGGTTTGGCTTCACAGCATTTTCCATGTTCGGCTGAAGCTGTTCAGTGCCAGAGGTTTACCTCACTTTGAAAACCAGGTTACCGAAGGCGTCTCACAGAAAGCTTCAAAGGAGAGCTTAAAAAGCACAGGTAATGTATACATTTCTCCAAGATACTGGCTAGCTCACACTGATTTTCTCTTTTTTTTTTTTTTTTTTTTTTTATTTGAAATCCTGTGCTCCAGCAGTGACAGCACTCACTACAGCACACACGATTGGAATATTCTGCATTGGAAAGAGTCACTATGCCCACACCAGGTTATATGTTCATTCAATTAGGGACTTCCAACTTGTAGCACAGAAATAATCTTTGAGAAATTGCCACAAATTGTCCTATTAATACAAAATTCAAGACCATAAGATTCCTGACTTATTTATCACTATAGGCTAGAGAGTCAGCTGGAGCTAAGCAGCTTATCTCACTAGACTGTAATGGGAGCTACGCTGATTTTCACCAGTATGGTTTAAGATAATGAACTAAATACAACTATTCAGTTGAGAATAAGAAGACTACATACATCTGCATACGTGCGAACATTTGTGAGCATCATATCTTGCCACTCTGATTTATGAGTTCTTTCACACTAATGGGAATAAATGCATTATTCTGACTACTGAGGATAAAGCTCATAACTCACAAACATTCAGTTTATGTCTTAAAAAATATTTCATTGTCAAAATACCTTATGCACTATTTAAATCTGCATCACTCTGCATGCAACATCTCAAAAGCAAAAAATAGTTTTGATATGTACTGTGATTCTTCAGTAATTCAAATACCGAAACTATTTCAGACTTTGGTACATATCCTTGAAAAGTAACAGAGCATTATTTTGTAGATTACTTCCATCCACCACACAGTAAAATGGAATGCCCAGAGGTTAGCCTGTTTATAAGCATTTGATTTCTTGTATTGTTATTCTTTCTTGTACAATTTCTTGTATTGTTAAAACCTGTTTGTAGTGAAATTATATTGCTCGAAAGAAATGGTAAAACTTGCAAACTGTGATGTAAAGCTCCATGACCAGACTGGTTCACACAGTATATTAGAGAGATTAGAGACAGCAAGGTAAGCAGAAAGACTGATAAATTGGTACAAACAAGGTTATGTACTGTGCAGTGAAAGAATATAATTTTATGATTAAAGTTAGGATGGATTTTGTATCACAAAGCTCTACAGTTTTGTACACAATATGGGAAATATCAGTTGCAGGTACAATGCTTTGCCATATGAACTAATTGCAAAACTGTAGCATAGCCCACACTGCTGCCAACACAGTCGCCTGCAGAGGGGTCTCAGCATCTAACTGCTGGTGTCCTCCTTCATGTGGGTATGCACTGGATAAACAGGTGGAGTTCAGCATGACATGGGAATACTGGAGCAACTGTACCAAAGCAAGCACACCCCCTGGATACCAAGCATGATTCCCACATGCCTGTGTCTTTGAATTTCAATATTTACTTAGATAAATCCTGCTGTTTAGAGAACAAGCAGCTAGGGGGCAATACGCAGGACTGAAGCTGCAGCCCCTTGAAAGTAATAGTCCCATAGGATTTTAGCAAGAGAGAGGTCTGACCTTTCTGCAAAATTAAGAAGTCCAGATATATAACTTCATAGAGTTAACCGACTCCAGAATGCCCCTCCACCATTTCAAAGCAATCTTCAAAATAAATGTGATTCTGGGAAGAGTCACAATAATAATTTTTCTATGGGTGTTATTCAAACAGAAGAAATTTTCTGGTAATTTTATAATATTAATGTACTGCTGCACAATAAAAAGCAAATCATGAAGTATATATTTGGGGGGCATCTCTAGTCTCCATCCATAATGTAAGGAAATAGAAAACAAGCAATAAGCTATGTAAACTACTTCAAAATTTATCATTAGGGATAAAATAATTGACTGACTTTTCTGCTCTGCTCTGCAAAATGTATGTTAATGATATGCAAAGCATTACAATACTGGAGAGGAACATATAACCCAAGGATTTCTTAACCAAGTATAGCTCAAACTGAGACTTCTCTCTTTTACTTTTTTCTGGCTTTTTGCCCCACTTCTCTTTCATGTGGCAAACCACCCTTAATATGAAAAGACTACCCATACTATGCTCTCTCTGCTTCTTCTTGGAAAAGGAAACATGTTAAATCAAAGCTCTAGGCAAGATCTGAGTATCTCCCAGATAAGGATACTCATATCAAGAACATCCCTAACCCTTCTACAAAGCAGTAATCTACATAATTATGAGGAGTTCTACTGAAACGAATGCACTACGGCAAGGCAGAGCGCTGCAAGAGGCTGTGCCTGGCTCCATCAGGGGGATGAACACAGGGAAGTCCCACGCTTCCACAAAACCCTGCTCACTGTGACACAGCAGCAGGGACACCTGGCATCTCACTGAGCCCTGCATATTATCAAAAAAAAACCAAAAACCCAAAAGATACTAGACTAAAAACTAAGTTATAGGTTACATGTACATGTGTATGAGCATACAATGATAACTGCCTTTCTGCATACAAACATCCCGGGAAGCCCTGCTGCAGAGGTAGGTGCCTGCTCTGGCCTGAGACAATTCTACATGAGCACTGGCTGAAAAACTGAGACCCAACTTTTTTTATAGTCCAGTTTATCACTATACTCCCAAGGGTGTCTATATTCCCATTTTACACAGGAGAAAGGAGCGCTGTGCATCAAAGCTCTAGCAGAGTGGGGTGGGAGCACAGGTCTCATAAAATGCTGAGTGTCCTAAGGTTTTGGGTTTTTTGAAGTGCATTAATGCTGTAAAGCACATGTTCTTTTGCCCCCCAGGAAAGACCTGTGTCATTTCAGAAGGTCAGGCAAAAGGCTTGGTTTGGGTTCAGCCTCATCTCTGGGGCATGTCCCAGAGCTAAGCAAGCACAGAGAGGGTTACTCCTTCCACTCAGTTCCCATGGATTCTCCCTCCTAAGTCAGGAGCAGCACTTGAGATAAGCTGTGAGTGATACCATAACATGCACCCTTGGTCATCAGCAGTCCAACAAGGTACAGAACAATGACTTGGATTTTTGGTGAAATATAGGAGCATCCCCACTGATTTAAAGAAGTGCTACAACCTTACATCCCATTTCCTATTACCAGTTCTCCAGAAAACATTTCAGGTGTTAATGAGCTCCAAAGACCTTGTGCTATCCAATCCTATGACACAGCAAAAATCAGGACAGAATCAAGACAAGTGTGAAAAGCAATAAAAGTACTTCCTGCCATTTACAGAGGACAAATTTCTGAAACAAAATAGCTCTCTACTACCAACGAAGCAATGAAATCGTAGAATGTAATATGGAAAGAAATATCTTGGAAAGGTAAGCTGTGTTCAAACTAGTAACACACATACAGGACAAAAAAAAAAAAAAAGAAGTCTTGGGAACAGCAGCTGGAAGAACCAAGAAGTACTGTAGTAAACACATACAAAATCACATAAAATATTAAAGTATCATCACTTATACTGACACGATTTCACACTAAAAAATCCTTGGCAGCCAATTATTTATCATCAGAAATACAGCTCGCTTCTTGTGCTACAAATCTCAATTGACTCTAATAAGGAACTAATTAACAAAGATTAGCACCCTTTTTGTGTAACGAGCCACAAAGCCAATCAAGACAAGATGATAACAAGATGCAATCAAGAGGTATCAAAGACAACAAAATAATGCCTAAGACTAGGGAAAAATAAGCTGCAAGAGAAGAAATATCCAGCCATAGAGGAGTCTTCTTCCTAATTAACTGGTTGCTTCATATTTTTAAATATTCACTATTCACTCAAAGTGTTGAAGAGAGGGCAAGGTTTGCTCTGATAATTGAAAGCTGTGTTGAGTTACAGAGATTTTTGGACTCTAGTAAAATCTTTGTCCTGTTGTCATCCAACACCAATAAGGGACTTCGTAATTCATTTTCTAGGGGACATAAACCACCTGCCCTGCACTACCATACAAACAAGCTAGAGGACATACACAACAGGCTCCTGTGTCGCTTCCCAGGGCTATACTGCAATTCACAGCAGAAGGCACATGTCCCTTTCCACACATCTCCAGACCATGTGGGGAGCAGTCAGTTCAACTGTGCAGAGCGCTCAAAGATGCACCCTACCCAGAGCAGAGGTGGCACGAAGCAATTCCGCTTCCACTGCTGAGAGCGGATAATGAAACACTGCAATGGGAATATGCTCATGATGTTAATCACCTGTGACAACAGCATTAAATGGAATGATTCTCAGACCTTGAAACGATTTAGGCTATGACACCAAGGGATACCCTAAGGGCTGATATGGGCACAGTGTGCAAGCTGAGACTAAGAGTTTGGGTCAAACATAATTCATGTCCATTTTCCATTCTTTACAATTGCAGTGATTTAGGGATAATCAGAAAATAGCAATTCAATCTGGCAGGAAAGTAGGAGGAAACAGGTTTTTTTTCCCAAACTGCTTCTAATCTATAAGCAAATCCCAAAACACTATCCCAAAACACTGAATAAATATCAGAATAGGAGACACCAGAATAGAAGCAGCAGTGGTCTGGTAGAAAGGGCAAATAGCCAACTCGAGATGAGAACTTCAGTCTCGCCGAGGCAACTGCATGAACAATCAGCCTCCTCGCTGGTCCTGTAATGCACTCACATTTGCCATTACCCTGGCATTTCCACCAATATCCATGCATTTCCATGGGCAGGTCCATGTTGAGACACAAACCAAAAATAAAAGGTTTATTTAAAAGATTTTGATAGATTTTCTTGTCAATTAAATACGTATTTTTTTAATTAACTATCTTTTAATCATGTCTAATTGTATGACACTGGGTTAAAACATAGTTGCATATGTTAAGAGCTAAAACAATCCCAATTATAAAGAGTTCTTGAGTAATACCTAAAGCTTCTATAAAAAACAAAATTCCAATTTTATTATAAATTTCTGTTAAAATGTAGATACAATAAAAAATGGGATACTTTCATACCTTGTCTGTATGAAAATCTAAATCACCACAAAATAATTCACATTTGAATCTGAAAGAAATTTAATTACTTCTAAATGGAAATAAGATGGGAGTTAAAAGCTGCTGTATTCACTTAAAGGCCTATGATCAGATCTGCTCTCAACCGAACATCTCAATCCTTCAAGTATTTGCCCTGTAATAGCATTAACATTCAATTCACAGGACATACTTTATCAGCTTCCTTTGTTTCACCTAAAAGATGTTTCACATTTCCATTCCCCTATCAAAATCTGAATGCAGTAACAGCCTGGCTTCCGTAATGAATTCTACAGCAATCTGCTTGCTAAACCTGCACTAAGACCCAAGTGTGGAAAGATGTCAGATCTGAGATAAACCACACTGATTGCTAGAAAAATGCAGGGATCGCTGACCACTGCTATACTCTCCTCCTTGCCCTACCTGATCTTGGTGTGGTAGAAAGAGGCAGCGTGGAAGGCAACCCTGCTGCCGTTTGCTAGGAAAGTGCAAAACCACTGCTGCTGTAATATGTATCTGGGCTATTTTTAAGACAGATAAATTATCTGATTGCATGGGATAGCAGAGCTATTCCCAGTCCTGTTCATGGCTGGCCAGAGGGGGTGGGCAGCAGTGCCCACACCAAAGATGCAATAGCACTGGAAGGATCAGGCCAGCGACGGATCCGGGTGCAGCAGTGCAGGGTGCCCATGCATAGCAAAGTTGCACACTGGCTATGCACATCCTGCAGGCCCTCACACCCACTGGCTAGAAAGAATTGCCCCAGTTTCCGTGTGCCATCCATGCTCTCTGCCCAGGAGCCACCCGCTCTGGCCTCTTATGCCCCAGCATGGATGTGATGAGCACTCTTGCCAGGCAAAGACAGCCCCTCACCTGCTTTGTGGAACCTCCCACTCAACCTTTAAAGTTAAAAAAAGGGTTTCCTAGAGAAAGAAGCAGCTGCGGATTTTATCACAGGCCTGTCTCAAAATGAATAAATTACACACTATAATTTCATAATTATGCATACACCAAATTGCATAATGAGAGATCACTTCAGTAGTTCTGTAACTACAGAGATAGCCAACGGTCAATGCAAGGTAATTAAAATAAGCTCACAGGATAAAAAGCACCTGAAGGTACCATGCTGCAAATGGGAACACAGAGCCGCTTACAGTCTAAAACACCTGTAAATCAGAATGAGAGCACAGCAGCCTTTCCTGGCGTGCCACTGCATGCAAGAGCTCATTCTAAACAGCGTTATACCTGGGTTCAAAAGCCTCTATTCCTTATGGAAAATAACAAAATATTCTCTCTAAGTGAAGTTAGGCAGGTGCCAGAACATGTGTTGGGTGACAGTTTGTATCTGTGGAAATAGTTCCGCTGTTGATGCCCGTTTCTGAGCCTGCGATATTTAGTCATCGTGTTTTTGCAGACCGATGTCTGTGTATCTGTCTGTACACGTACATGAACTAGTGCTTAGGGATGTGGTTTAGTGGTAGACTTGGTAATGTTAAGTTTACCGTTGGACTCGATGATCTTAAACGTCTTTTCCAACCTAAATGATTCTAGTTTCCCCTTTAAGTAAATTCTGGGGATGTGAAGAAATTATGCATCTATTCTTCTTGCTCACACAATTGCAGAGAACATCTGCAGAAAGAGAAAAAGCAAAACAAAATCCAGAATTGTGAAAAATACCTGGAAAAAAAACATGGGTGGATGATATTGGGTGAAATCGCTCATAAAGACATTGAAGAAAACATCCCCTCTTCTTTCTCTTTGCCTTGCCTCTCTGTGTTTCAGCCTGTGTGAAGTGCTCCCTGCCTGAGATTTCATCATGCATCTTCACCTCAGAACTACAAGTAGACTCGCTGGGATTCGCAGGCAAGCCAGCCTTCTCCAGCTACTGTCAAAACCTGCTGCCGCTCCTAGTTCCGTATTTCTCCTGTTCCTCATCCCGCTCCCAGCTGCAGGAAATCTCTGTGAAGCTCTAGGCAGATGGCAGACAAAGCTACTGCCACAATAAGGCAGGATCATCCAAGGCTAAGAAGATTTCCGGCACTATAAATGAGCTGGAGCTCTGGTGATCTGCTCCAGCCACCAACACCCACATCTCCAAGCCTGTCCTCCCTGGTCTGTTCGACTAGACCAGCCTGTGTACAAAGGAAGGAGAGGCTTCCATGTCTTATTCACAAGAAAATCAGGTTCAGGATTTAGTCCTGCATGCACCCGTGATACCACACCTTGCAAGCAGACAGAAAACCGTACCTCTGTGCACACAACTGGAAGACAGACACACCCCAAAACACGGCACATGGCACAGCAGAGAGTAACAACTTCAGGCTGTCAGGACTGACAGGGAGTCTCTGGTTGAGCTACACCGTGAAGAACAAAAAAAAAATCTCGCAGGAATCAGAGAAGTGCTGATGGGGAGGCTGCAAGGTGGGAGGACCAGACTTCTGCCATTTCCAGCACTAAGGAGAGAGCAGCAAGAAAAGGAATTTTCTTCACTAAAGACTGAAAAATAGGTTAATATAAAATCTAAAGGGCCAGAGGCAAATTTCATATTTGTTGCAGGTTGGGGAAGTAAGTACACTCTGCCTGAACAATAGCAAATAACAGTGAGTAAACAGCAGATATTACTTGGGAATGTCTCACCAAATGCAATAGCACTTTCATCAGGAGCAGAGAAAAAAAAATTGGACTTCGTTCAGTGTTTCATTGAGTCCTTACAAGCTTTGACCTCTTAACTGTGTCAAAGCAAGCAGAAACCTTTAATTTCAGAGATCACCTTTAAGGAAACTATCCTCAATACCTGCAAATGAAATTAATACAAAAGTAACCTTCGGGTCAGGGGGACTCCGCAGAGATTTGTGCAATCAAGATTACCGTCAGATGTCCCCAAAACCAAGATCAAGAGAGACACCCGCTACAATGCATGTCTCCAAGCTCTCTACAGTTCATTCCTGACTATTGGGTTAAGTCCATTTTAACACAGTCCGATTTTCTTGCATTTTCTTATAAACGCCATTTTAAAACAGTTTTAAAAGCACTCTTAATCTGCAATGTGAAGCAAGCAGGCAAAAATGGGGCTTTGACACTCTCTCTTCCATTGAAAAGATGATAATCCAAATGTCTAAAAATCTACTAATATAAAAGCAGTTCTTGAAAAGGGGCAATTTCTCCTAGCAGCTACATTCCTGATATATTTTCTATTATTTGAACCAGATTTCTTCTTGAAGTTAACAAGAAACAAACACAAAAACAGATAAAGGGCAACCCAATACATTCCCCTCCTTTACACGCTGACCACGGGTTTTTAGTAGCTAGAGTATATAATCTCTGAGCTCATTTAGAGGAGTGGCAAGATCTACACCAACTAAAGAATGAGCTCAACAGAAGCACAGTAGCCTTCATAGTTCTTCAGTGTTTCTAGCAAACTATGTGAGAAAAATAACCCCCATACCTCCTCCTCCAGCCCTCAAAGTACCACTCTGTGCATATCCACTGGATACAAAAGCAGTAGGCAGCATAGTACGTGAAGAAGAAAAACCACAGCAGACAAAATGATTGCTCTATGGGCAGAATTGTAACAGTAAAGGCAGGCAGCCACACAGGTGATAAATTCAGATGTTAGCAAAGTACCTGATATCACACCTTATAAATTAATTATGAAAATATATAGAAACCTCCTAAGAAAGGCATGCTGGCATGTAAGCTGAAATTCGGCTGCTACGTTGGACATAAAAGAGGAATTAGAAACTGTCCCCTGCCAGAACGAAGAACAGCCCCTTACAGAGAGGGTGCATGGAGTGGGGCATACAGAGTCAGGGAAGCAGGGCTTCTCCAAAGAGAAAAGTAGGGTGGTTTCTGTGTTGGTTTTGTACTTCCTTTGTATATAAGTAATTTTAAAAATGACAGCTCAGTCTGTCAGAGAATTGCCCGCAACCCAGTCGTGCAGGGAGGGCTTTCAGGGAGTCAATAAAAGGGCAGGATTCTGCAGTCATGCCCATCCATCCCCATTGCACCATCCAGGGAAGGCCAGTGAGCCTCCATCAGGGCGAAGGTTTGTCCAGTGAAACTACCAGAGGAAAGAGCTCCCTGAGCTAATCCCAAAAAACAAGGCATGGCTATGTCCTGAGTAAAACATACTCCGTGCTCAGAAAGTTATGCCTTGAAGAGTGTGAATGTGGACACACAAATCATTGGGATTGGATTTGCAAACTCTTACCAGGTGAGGTAAGCTCTAAAGCTTCTAAAAATGAGAAACCTGAGCCATATAAAATCTCCTCGAAAGACCTATTTTTAAAGTATTTCCTATAAATTAATATTTTAACTCAGGAACTGCTTACGTGAGAATTATTTCTTATCTCAAGGCCCTTCAGCATGTCCGAATGGACAAATCCCTTTTGTCAGCTGAGCTCCATTACTCTCTTCTGAATGAACGCCTCTGGGATGGATATAATAGATATAATTTTTAACAGCATATCTAGTCTGCTAATAAAATGATGCCAGACACTGCCTGCACAGAGATTTAACACCAGTAGAACTCTCCAGCACATTTTTACTCCTGTTGTGGTGGATAACTTCCGAGAAGGCTTGAATCATATGGTTCTCATCTAGATCTTTTTATTCCCTAGGAAGAAAATAGCTAATATGGAACTACCTGAATAGAGCTGCCTTTCTAACAAGACTGCTAATGTCACAGACACCATGAGGAATAGACTCCTTGCTGTTATTTACCACAGCCCTGGGTTTTGTGTTACCACCTGAGAAACTGGGGGAGCCCAAGATCAGGTGCTTTGCAGCATGGTAACCTTCATTTCTGAACCCAAAGTGACAGGCCAAAACTGGAAGGTCTGCACCAATCCTCCCCACACTCCCAGGTGACTGATTTAATGTCTCTGAATACATCACCATGTTTCTAATTTCAGGAGAGACCTGAATTTGGTATGATCTGTCTTAGAAGTGTTTGGATACAGGACAAATACTGTGACACTTTACAGTAGTATATGGCTGCTATTCTTCCCCAGCTTCTGTCTCTTAGGACTGGTGTGAATCTAAGCTAGTTGAACGCTGTCCTGCTGGCATATTACCGATTATATAAGAGTTATTAGCGGAGGCATGGGCTTTCTTACAATCACCTCCACGTTCCCAGTTAAAAAACCCTCTGAGTTTACTTGATGACTTACCCAAACATGAAAACTTTTAGCAAAAGCCAAGTACAGGAAAAATTGGGAGTTACAGCCCCAGTAGATAACAACAACTATTATTTTTGCTTCTATCCTTCTACCTACAGAATATTGGAAGCATGAATTTACCAGTTATCCTACATTCCGTGCCAACAGTATGTATGTTCAAGCCTTTCTTGGGAGGGGAAAGGGACATATTCCACATTCAGTAACTTGTTCAAAGCCATGAGTTGAATAGGGTGAGCAGCAGAGCTGAAACTCTGAAGGTTTAAATTTTGGTAACTTCAAATCTCCATGCAGAGACACCTATTAACCACGGTACCAGAGTACTGCTACTTGCAACCAGCTGAGATTTTTTTTTATCATCCTGGGTCAACCACTAGTGGGGGACAAAGACTCATTCTCTACCAGTGTGGATAACATCTGTTCTAATGTACTGATCACAAGCACCTCAGTAACAGATGAAGATTCATGTCCACTAAAACCAGAACCACTTGCATCCTCAGGCAATGATCATATTCATTTTTTTTCTTTTTTTTTCTTCTTCTTTTTTTTAAAGTTATTTAAAGAATATTTAGGTAGATGCAGTGCCGGTTTTGTTACTGAAACAGGGCCTTGCATAGAAACTCAGTATGTTTTTTTCAAGCTCTGTTTTACAGTACCAAGTGTGTAAATCCTTCACAGCTTTCTGTAGAGTTTGGAATGTAGACTCCCAGCAAAGAAAAAATGTAATAAAACATACAACTGTCACTATTTCTACGTGAAAAAGCAAAGCTGGCAAGTATGTATAGCTGTTATCTATACAACTTTCTTCAGATCAACTAGAATCTTACATAATTATTTTGAACACTTGATTATGTGTCTGCTGTTAGTGGAACCCAGTAAAAGACAATATTATTTAGCAGTCAGCAAATTCACAGAAAGTTGCATGTGCTTTAAGAACACAACCAACATGGCATGGGAGCCATGACAGACAGTATGTACATATTTATATTACATTTCTTTCTGCACTAATGCCAGAACTCAGAGTGCTTTGAATTTCAATGACCACTAGAAAAGTTTTATATTTCGTTATGCTATTTTGTATTTCACTAAAAATATCCCTCTTTAAATAAAGGCCATTGTTTTTCAAGGCAACAGAACTAAAAATTTTCTTCCTTTTCCATATGAATGTGAGCTGACTTATAGCAGCCAGAAAGATTCTTGTTTGAAAGGAATTTTTGTTCTGCTCAGATCATAATGGAAATAACCCCCAAATTATACAAGTGAATGTCCAATTTTAATAAAAGTGAACAAAACATTTTCCCTGGGTTCCTTCCTTTGCAAACAGATACTGTGATTTTCCAGATTGAAATCTCCACTACTGGTTCATATCAACTTATAATAGTTTCTTCGATGACCTGTGCTATTGCCTGCTCCTTTTCTGGACATATTCTTTGGACACAACTGCTGGTGTGCTTTAGAGATAACCTCGCTTCCTCCTCTGAGCTCTCACAGGCACTCTTGTAAATTAACAAACTTCTCACTCTTCCTTTCCTCGAGAGGAAATATGCAACTGCCCCACCCTTACACTGGGATCTGCTTGCGTAAAATCTCCAAAATCTGTAAATCTGCTTTGGTTTTAGGTACTGACATTAGCCAACTGCTTGCCTCCTTCACCTCACACCAAATGGCATAGCACCATGCAATGCTGAGGGATACATCAGTGCTAAAGGAACCACCTCAGGTGATGGAGCAAAGATCCAAATGCCCTTTTAACCTCACTTTGCATAATTACAAATGTGGTTTATAGTCAGAAAATTATTTCCTCCTCTTATTAACCTTGCTATTATCTTTAACCATCCAATTTCATACTGCACTTAAGCTTCTCATAAATCTTGTGCCTAGTACTTTCCAGACATCTCCCATACTCATAATGTGTTGTGTTTTACTTTTAATACAGAAAAAAAGACTAATCCCAGTGATCTTGATTTTTACAATTGTCTTCTGAGAGCCATTATCTCCACATCTTGTCCAGAATTATGCAGTGTCTTATTGCTCCCCTATTTTTTCAAAACCAACAAAGCAAATAGCTTTTAGCAAATAAACTTTTTAACAGAAGGCTATTGAGGGCAGAAAACAATCAAAGAACTGCAGAAAGATGCACAGAAATGTGGGTTACACTCTGTATCTAATGCAACATTCCTTTGCTTCCAAATTGTTGTCAGAGGGTACTGGGTTGTCACTTCCATGTAGTTTGATGGCACTGCACTTGGCAAGTAGTTTTGCAAAAGTTATTAAAAAAAAAAAAAAGGAAAAAGAAAAAGAGATACAGTAACCTCAGCGCATGTCTGTGCCAGAAGAATGAAAGAGAAGTGCATGAAGTCAGTCAGATTCTCAATCAGTCTCACTTTTAAATCCTTGAAATTTTGAACAAGTGAACAGGTGTTGGCAATCAGAAATAAGTTACCCGGACCTGAACAATGATTTACTCATGTGCACCATTTTCTTAAGGTATCACCTCTTCCTTCAAATCCAAGATCACATGCCTTACAATGACAGGAAACTTTTCCAAAATCTTTAGCTATTACATGCTCTCAGTGTAGAAAGTGTCTCAGCAGAAAGCAAAATTGAAACTCACTCAACAGCCTTCAAATTCCACAGACAGTTGTGGGGCTTATTTGGGGCCTTTTTCTTACCCTTGCAGAATTAACTTCTGACAAACTGAACACAGACTGTGCCCACATTATTAAGTAACACTTTGTTCAAACTGGAGAGATTCATTCATCGGGTGTCCAAATTAGGCACACCAAGTTAAAGGGCGGAGTATGTAACTGACTTTTATTGTTCTGTTCCTGTGTTTTGTTCCTGCTCTTCTCTTGAATCAATGGAAAAGTTCTGAGATAAGCATGTTGTAGAAGTGATGGATGCCACCACTGTTAATTATTCCACCCATTACAAGACACAGTATAAATCACTTTTTGTCTGGTGACTGTCGCACCAAATTTGTAGAGCACAAAAGACACTGCAGATCTGTGATATGGCTCTGTTCTTCTCATTACATAAGAGATAAAGATATGCATACTTAATAAATACAATTATTTTAACGAGACGAAGACATAGCTAATTCGAGTAGTAGCATTTTCTTTTTTTTTCATTATCATTATTACTTGGTACATGAGTACAAGTTTTATTTTCAACATGGCCTTCACAACAGAGCATGTTTTTTGCCATTTATGTTTCTAGTAGCTGCAGCTAAAAATGCCATTCAGAGATGAAACTGCTGCACAAGTACACTTTGTTCAATACAAGAGCCAAACATTCATTTCTATCATCAGCTCTGAAAGAAAAGCTTCCTTATTCACAAGGTATTGATTCAGCATAAGTTTCCCATATACTTTCAAGTTTTTGGGATTAGAAAGCATTAGAGAAAGGGACTGGGTGTTTTACAACAACAATGGTAGTTGCAGTGCTGTCACAGCTGGAAAAGCTGTGCTCTGACACGTGCCAGCCTCCCATAGTCAAGCTGGAGGTGAATAAAGTAGCTGTGGGAGACAGAAGGACCCTGCAAATGTTTCCACATGCATCGCTTCTCTGAAAAGCCATTTCTGTTCTGCCAAAGTCTTATACTATGTGACTGCCCTTAAGCATTGTGCTTAAATCTCATCAACTTCAAGGAGAATAAAACACTTGTTTATGTTTTGCTGAACAGCAACAGACAATTGGTTAAGGGATGGGCAACAGCCTCATGCTTAACCTCGGTCCCCCAGAAATCAATTAACGTCCATGAGTACCCTCCTCACATTTCTGAGTAAGGGACTTCAGAGTCAGAATCGAGACTGGAAAGCTCAAGCAGCTCACAAAGTGTTTCTACACACACACAGCTAAACCATCAGGAAGATGAGGAGATAGAGAATGAGGAGTTCTGAGTAAACTCATGTATGTAGCATCATTTCCATAATACACAGCAGGACGTATGTGCATGCCTGCTCCTGGGATCAATGCACTCCTATCTCTACCTTTATATTAAGGTCCTCACGTTTTTCTGCAGAGGTAAGAAGACAATCCAAAAACCAAGTGAATAAATTATTTTGATGTTAAGAAACAACTGTTTTCTCCCTCCTCCTCTTTGTTTACCTTTTGAATGAATTGTTTAACATAAAATACATTTTTCATCTGTTAAATTCTTCAGTGGCATTTTTAAATGCTTGGGGACTTCACAACCGACTTCAATTTCAAAACTCAAAATTTGATTTGAACTTAGTCCTGGATGAAGGCCTTTGCTGTGATATGCTTCCAAAATTATAACTATGAAACGAAGCAGCAAAGTCATTTGAGACTAGTTTACTGCATGATAATTTTCACAGCTGGAACCGCATGTTTCTCTTCACACAGCAACAAAGCATGGCTTGAAAAGCTTGCTCTCCATGGCAAAGGAAACTTAACACCCACTTAAAATTCACTCTCTTTCACAGAAATGGAAGCTCTTTTTTGCCTGCTCCCCTCACCTCTTACTTTTCTAACTCTTTAGGCTATGCATCCAAACGGCTGTTCCCCAGCATTGCCATGGATGTCTGCAATGGACCAAAGGCTCAACTGTACACTTGCAGAAGGCCACTGAGCGTAACACAAGTTACTTTGATTAACATTAACAGAATCCAGACTGTTTACTTCAGATGGTTTGCCCCTCCAGTGACACAGGGAATGAGTCTAGGAATGGCACACCCATCTAATTGCTATTAGATCAAAAAGACTACCCTAGATAAAACCAGCTTAATATACGTTTGCTTTTGCATCCTAGATTTTTGCTATTGATGTTAACTGTCTAGAGCACCATCACCTTCATCTCAGGAAGTTGGCATATACTCTTCTCTCAGTTTCATGCTGCAATGGATTTCTTGCAAACCATGTACTATTTAGTCACTTGGTTACTTTTCTATTTCGTACACTTCACACATTATGTTTTGTCATTTTGAGTTTTCTTTGGTAAGCACACGTTAGCCCTTGTTATGATAGTTACAGCTATAGATACAAGTACATATACAAGGGTTGCACTTTAGTGCCAAGCCAGTGACTTACAAATCTTTCCCTTTCAGTCTGAAATTTCTCAGGCTTGATCAGAGGCTGGAGTCGATTTTGCTTTTGCCATTTTTCTTGCAAGAAAAATATCTGTTTAGATGCTCCTTTTCTCTTTTGAAGGTTAGAAACTTAAAACCAAGGTGAAATCTAGAAAAAATACTTTGAAAATATTCAAAGCCTAGCACCACTTTTCCCTGAATTTCACACCAATGTAACTACCAATTTCACTGACTTTGTTCTTCACACAAACCAGTATAAAGGATACCATAGCCAGCCCCCTTGCAGACCAGGTCTCTGCCTCCAACCTCTAATATAAATGACTGCCTTGAGAAAACCAAAATGAGGCTGTAAAAAACAACTTGCACTTATATGTTTAATTTTAGTAGCTGCTCAGACAATGAGCACGCTGTACGTGAGTCTGCAAGATGCAATGGACCTCAGCACAGAGAGCATTCAGCAAGCAGTGCCTGCATTAGCAGCTCAGAGGTGCCCAGCCAGCCCACCGCACAGTGCTGCAAGGATACGGCACCATGTCAGCATGGTGGCATCTGCCCTTTCCCTTGGGACACTCATCATGCCCTCTGAAAGAGACAGAACAGAGCTACATTCCTCCACCGCTTTATATTACATGTGCATCTTCCCTCCAGGACAACCCTTGGAGTGATATACAGCACACACGACAACAACCCCATCACTACAGCAGTGCATCTGTTATGTTGACAAATGAGCTTCATACAAGAAATTGCAGCCACATGCTTTCAAGTGACTCCATCTCTCTCCCAATCCTTGCTCTGGCTAAAAGGAAAACAGCATTTAATATTTCAAAAGTGCTCCTGCTATGAAAAGGTTTGTGACAAACACTTTAAATAGTGATTTTAAATAGTAATTGGTACACTAGGTCTTCAGATGAGAGGAGGACAATTGCTCTTGTTTCTTGTGTTATCTTACAATGCCCTCTCTAATGGCAAGGTCCTTGGCATATACGACAAGCTGCAAGCTGAATCTAAATCTACAGGAGTGACTTTTTAAATCCACCTCCATATTAAGCAACTGAGAATTAAATATAAAGGCCCTTGGTCAGTACAAAGCATCACTGTCTCCTAGAACTTTACTGCTGATTTGTGCCAGTTGAGGCTCTGGATTGCTTTTAGGTACTTGTCTTAGCCTCCTTCTTCCACCTCTCCACCAAGTGTTTGGACCAATTTGGACTACTGATGCTGGGTCACTGATTCCAGCTGCCCTTTGGAGACTCCCTCCATGACAATATAGCACAGCCTGGTTGTAAGTTCTCAGCTAGACATGAAAGCATGCATTAGAATGAAGGAGAACCTCAAATGCAAACATGGAAATAATCTCTGGGTTAAACTTCTATTTGGTTCAGGTTTAGTGGGCGTGGCTATGTCATGGATTTGAGAATTCATATTGCCACTTTCTATACTGCAGATGTTTCTCATGTCAGCTTCTGGGATTTGACTACGTCTTATATTTAGCAAACATAAGAACAACAAAAAGATTTGCTCTAATTTAGGCATCGTTGCTTGAAGATAAGGATCTGCGTTTTCATTTCCTTTTCTTATTTTCATAATGTGAACCCAGCAAGCTGTTATTCACCAAGCATATTACCAGCAGTGAAAGCAGAGAAACGCAAATGTCTGTGAATTAAAGCAGAATCAAAGCAGTACAAGCACACTAAGCCAAAACGAATCCTATTTAAAGAATAGAAACGTGCCATGATGTCCAAATCTAATTGATAATATTCTTGAAATGTAGTAATTTTACCAAAATGAGAACTCATCAGTTTTCCTTCATCGCCCAGAAAATTCAAACAAAAGAACAGCCTGTAATGTTTAGATGAAAATAAATGCATTGGACAGTAACTTCTTTTTAACTTAGACTTTACTATCAATTTTTTAAAATGTCATGTTTTAGCAATACTTTTCTATCCTGCAGCTTAGCTCTCTTCACCCCGGATACTTCAAAAGAAATTCTAACAAGAGAGGTTGGTCTTTTTTGTAATGTTAGCAAAAAAAAAATAAAATCACTTTCTGTCATACTGACAACATGAGAATGATTCAGAATCAAAGGAAGGGGATGTCATCAAAGGTTCTAGGAGATGATGAATAGCTTCAGGAAAAAAATAGGACTTTTTAATGCACAGTTTAACATTGAGAATGAATGTAAATATCTAACCTGGTTGTGCAAAAGGATGGAGGAGTTTGGGGGGAAGGAGAATAGGAGAAGATACAATGTACACAGGAGGGTATAGAGCAGTACACTTCAGATTTGTGGATGAATGTTTTCGTCCATGTTTTTCTCGAATTTTGACTGTCTGTCAAAGTAAACAGCCCCAATTATATTCAGCTGGATTGACACATGCAGAGCTCAAGGCTGGGGAGAAGAATATTTCAATAAGCAGTTGTGTTACTGTAGGCAGGAGGACATCAAGTTTTAGTCTCGCTTCCTCCTCCCCCTGACATTTTAAAATGTCAAGCTACTGTCCACATTGTTGCCTTATTTCCCACCTAGTCTGCAAGTGAGCAAGGGAAAGTTACCTGTTTACTGCATAAAAGGAACCACAGTATCACTGGAGATTTTTAAATGAGAAATACGCAACCACAAAGTTGGAGTAGTGACACAACTACAGGTCAGGAAGTATAATGTGGTCAATTTGAAATTCTTATTTGAAAAGCATAAGTTTTTTGAGTACCATAGTCCCAGGACAAATCAGTGAGGGCTCTGTGCTGGATAGAGTCTATCACACGGCACGGCAAGCTCCTAGCTCCATTGATGGCTGCATTATGGTGTCAGGTAGCACTTGTACCACAGGGAGCTTCATGTGCACATCGGGGCAAGTTATAAGCTCCTGTCACCTTCAGCTGAAACCCACATGTCAGCAGCAAAGCCAGTGAGGAGCACCTCATCTTAATGAACAAAGCTCTTCTGTTACGCCAAAGAAAAGCTGGTACAGCAATGCAATATTTAAACTCCACAAAGTCCTTATTAAATGTGACAGCAACAGCTGTAGCAGCTAGAGCACTGGCAGAACAAGGAAAAGAATTAAAGCCCTTCTGAGGGCTAGAAAGAGAAAACAGGTACCATTTTACATATTAAAATGAGGTCTGGGCTGATGGGGAATATAGATACGGTGGCAGATAGCCAGAGATATTCAAGGTGCTGAAAGCCGTTGCTTTGACCCTCCCACAACTTAATGAAAAGAACCATCTTTAATTCTTTCCAGTCAATACCCTTTACATTAAACTAATATATATAATTCCCAATCCTTATCTTCAGAGTATGGTGGGTCACATTAACCTCTCCCCCATGCCATGTGTTCCAGCTGAAACAAACCTCAATATTTGCTTATGAAAAACACAATTCCAGTTGCGATGCCAGAACAGTGGATAGTGGGGAATAGAATTATTCATGTTTGGAAGGTGGAGAAAAAGCAGAAATCAAAAATAAAACCCCCAAAAGAGGCATTTTCCCCTACAAATATGATGATACAACATGTATATTTTAGACACGCTCAGTTTCTGTGACTGCTTTTCTGGAGTCAATGCATTGATAACTAACCTTGAGGGAATGGTTGGAAATACTTCCATGCTTTACTATCCTGCTTCAGTCATGTTGGAATAATCTACAGGAACTTGAATTGTCCTGTATGGGAAGCCACTAACATAGAAGAGAAATTTCTCTTCGATAAGTTTGATTAAAACAAACAATCCCAAGTGAATTAACTTCATTATGAGTAAATTATGAAACATTTCTTTGCATAAGCTAGCTTTGTCATTGCTGGAGTTGCAGGCACCACAATCTAAATACTAACCCTTGAGCACCACCACCTCTCCAGACTGGCCTCTATACCCTCTTTTCTTCCCACCCTCAGACTGGATCACAGTTTTTCCTCTGAGTGCAGAATTACCCAAAGCTCTAACGCAGCTTCTTTGTCAAGTGAAGGAAAAAATATTTTAGTTAGGAAAACAGTGAATTCTCACCCCCTGGAGAACACCACAGAAAAGCTGCAGTTTATCCCAGAATGGAATTTTTCATAAGGGGGCAAATGCTAACATTCCTCTTTGACAAAACATTATTTTTTCAGAAAACTCACATTTCATCATCAATCTGCTTTGGTTAGGTTTTTCAGCAGAGTTTTATACCAGAAAATTCAACCACGTATAAAAGGTCTTCCTCTCTGCCCACCCAATCCTTCCCACAGTATTTCTGAGGTGCATTCCTCTCATAGTGGCATCCACATCATGCTGAAAAACTTACTGTGTACCTCTCCTTCCTATTTTGTTTACAAATTAAGTTGCCTGTATTTCTGCAACATCATGTATCCCAAGAGAAGCACAACTGAAATGACATCTCTAAATCAGTTCACTTTACTGCACAGTCACATGTATGTAGATATATTCAGATAACAATATTCACCTTAAAAACATCTGCCTAAACACAGTTACTACGGCCACTTCAAGGTTACAGAGCTGTCAGAGCCCTGACAGGGTCACAGCTCCCTTGTTCCAGATGTACCTCTTTTCCCATTTAGGAAGTAAAAGAAGCATGTTAGCGTATTCCAGAGAAGTTGTAAGCGCATACACGGCTTATGGCAAATTGGTTCCTTCCCTGCCAGAAACTATACCCGCCCATGGCCTAGGATCGGCAACTCAACTATCCACAACTGGATTGCTAATGTGATATGTCCTGTATAAAGATGAAAAGCCATCTGGTGCGCGAATCTAGTCTGCTTCGATACAACCAGAGGCCTTTCATCATCTCAACCCATTACAACACTATCTCAGACCACTTCCTGGCAGACGGGTACCCACACAAGACAATGGGCACCAGCCAGGAGAAAATAAAATCGGTGACCACACAGACCACACTGCCACTAGTAGAAACAGTGCTTTAGGTCCACAGCTGAACTATACCAGAAAAAAACAGAGGATAAGAAACCAAAGCTGCTTTACAAATTTACAACTATAAAGCCCATAGGTATTGTCATAAACAATACCTTTGAGAGCTTTTCATTATAAGCCAAAAAAAAAGATGAAAAGTTAAATCACTTACTGTTCCCTTCCCATTGGTTGCAAATTGATTTTATTTACTGAAACATGCTTGTATTGCAAAAACCACTCAACGCATACAGTAAATAAGTCAGTACATGAAAGTCTAATGTAACCTAGTAGCTACCTATCCCTTTGAAATAGACTGGAGTCATAAACACCTAAATACAAATTTAGTTGAATGCTTATTTTTCTCCTGCTTACAAGAGGTCAATCAATACTATCAAAGACAAAAAATAGCTTGGTTGGTCCTGATAAAAATTAAAAGCATATATTCCATGCTGCTCCATGGTATTAAAGACAGACAGGGTTCTCAACACACCAACCGTATTTTTATATGTCCTTTCAACTTAAAAATCGCAAGGCACAGAACAAACATCGGTAAGTTATTAGCTTCAGTCTTCTGGTGAACTTCATAAGAGTAACATCAGAGCCTGAAGCAATACTACTACTGTCAGATCTCATAAGCTAAACAGGGTCAGGACAAACAGGCACTTGAATAAGGCACCTTTGAGAATCACGTAAGTGCAGCAAGAAATAATGCTGACAATTCAGTAGTGAGCACTATTCCTTCCACAGCAGAACTTTTCATCTCAGATACTCAGCCACCAGTGCTACGCAGCACAAAGCAGCTCTGAAAGGCATAAATATTGTGCCAAGAAAACATAGCCTTAATTCCCAGCTAAAGTTACTACAGTACACCTATTAAAATTTCTCCAGTCATTTCAAGGGAACTAGATAGTCATTGCTTCCTATTCTCACACTTTTCTTATGATACAAAACATTAGTCAACATTTGCAGTGTTTCTCTGGGAGGGTGGGAAGGCTGCGTTTTTAGTGGGTGAAGCAATCTGCTCACTCATGTGTATCTATTTTACCATTAGCAAAACGGTTTCAGGGGCAGTGTTACTCTGTGTCTGCGCATCTATCTGCCTATCTATTATTAATAAAGAAGAATGAGCATCCAGCCTACACTTTCATGATAAAGGAAGCCTCTTTTATATAGAAAATGAAAATGTACAGGTTTATTTGAGTGGCTGCACTTTACCTCACTGTTGTGGGCCAAAACGCCACAATCCTATCATTTATACTATATCACCTCCAATACTAAAAGCACAATACACTTAGAGAATGTGGCTCAGCAGCTCCCAGAATAAAAGGCAATTCTTAAAGTGGGAGCTCATATCTGACATTTACAGTATCTAGTGAGTGATTCAGCAAGCTACAGTTGCTGCGCACAATGACAGATCATTGGATAAATGAGCAACCGATAACAAGTGTGGAAGCCTTGGCTGTCCACATCAATAAATTAGACAATACCAAATAATCAATGCCAGAAACTGCAAACTGCTGATTTAAGGTTGAAGGAAAAAACCTAGATGATGTTCAAGAACATGACAGAGAAGTAGGGGGCATCAGAGGTCAATAAAAACTAATGCTATTTGCCATTCTAATTACTTTGCATGTTCATGAGCTAGGAAGGCAGTTTGTGAAGCTGTAAGTAAAGCGCCAAGAGTACTGACACTATATATAATTCATAGACTGCAGCATATTGCTACATTTCTCATTGCCCTTAGAACTTGTACTTTCTCCAGGAAATATGGAGGTAATACTTAATGTTTATCTTCCAAACTCGTTTTTCATAAGCCCTGTATTAACAGGTCACTGTGGTGAACGGGAAAGTCATCAATCTGGATCATTTGAGGGACCAAAAATGAAGGAGCTTTTATCCTTGTGGATATATCGTGTTGTCACTTCAACAGTGACACAGTTCACACAGCAATCACAAATGGTCACATGCATCCTTCAGATATTGTCCAGATCTCAGCTTACTGACTTTGATGAGGTGCTCTTGAAACCAGCAGAATGGGGTGAATTTATCAGGACCTTGCTGGGTGTCAGGTGAAAAGGAGATGTTAAGAGACAGAACATGACTGGTTGTGTCACTTCTTCCAGGTGAGTGGGCACCCGCATTGTACTGATACCTAGCTCTGGATTGAATTTTCCTGTTGACTCTTCACAGACACAGAAGTTCCTGCAGATTTATGTTGGGGTTTTTGCATGGTTGAACAAGGAACACTCTGAAAGAGGCAGAGAAATTGCTCCATTTTCCAAATGTGGTCAAAAGCAAATGGCCACATTTCTCTTTCTGGATCACACTGGGTTTGCCTGAGGTAGCTAGAAAAATTAAAGTCACTATAGAAATTAGTGGCTATTAAGTGTGCTTTGACCACAGAAACATGCTTAGCTGTCTACAGCAGTTAATGGGATGCTGCTGGGCAGACATGTAACAAGGCAGAATCCGAATTAGAGGTTTAAGATAAATACTTTACTGTAAGAAACAGAAACCTAATATTTACAAAACAAGGACCTTGATAAAAAATAACAAATCACATAAAATATATCAAAAGAAAACTAATTTTTGGCATTTCGATCTGTAGCTTTAAATAGACAGCTATTTCGGCAACAGTTTGAGAACCCAGCTGTGAAATTCATTTCCTGGTCCTTTAGTACTGTATTTGTCAGCACTTAACCCATTTCTGGTTTGGTTTCTGTCACAAAGGTTTCCTTTAGAAAATCATAACATTAGAAGATGCAATGCATCACTTATAAGAAAATGCAGCAGAGGAAATGCTAAGAACAGTATCTCCTATTAAAGGTCTTTTAAAGTCTCTGACTTTCAGTAGAAACCTAATTTGGGCAGGTTTTTCTCTATCCTTTGCATTTAATGAAAAAGCGATTCCCTGACCCTGTCAAGATATTGCAAACAGAGAGAAGAGATGAAGTCTTGCTACGGAAAGGTGTAAATTATAGCAGCAAGAAAATGTCACTTCAGATATGGCATATATGTTATATATTTTAACGTCAACATTAGAAGGGAAAAGGAAGGATTTTCTGTTCCCAAACGAACTGTGGTATCCCTTCCAGAAGTACAGAATTTCTGCAGATTTAACCTGCTTACTTTAAGATTTCTCGTTTGAAATAAAAAAGTATCTCCTTTTCACAGTTATCAGAATTGTAGTCACAAGCAAGCTGCTTTTCTCTTTGCCTTTTGTTTTTGTAAACATTTCCCCCCAACAATAGATTTCTCTAGATTTTGTTATTTATTCTCTTTTGGACTCAAATATTGCTAGACATTCTATTAAAAAAAAAAAAAATGTTAAAAGGTGTTTTCTAGAAGGAAAGAAGGCCCTGCTGCCTCTACCACTATAAATACAATCCATTGGCCGATGTCATGTACTATTACCATGAATTGAAAAGGAAATATAAGTCACTGTGAAAATCTTACCAGTTTATTATCCATCCTAACTGCTTACGCTACATTTGAAGAAAATCTGAAAATGCATACTTTATTTTGAGCTCAGCAGCTCTGGTCAGTTAATCATTATATCTTACCTTGTGACACTATTAGAGAATAATACTCAAAGCCCAATGCAGCACAGAGACAGATGTCAGGGAAGTCACAGCATGAACCCCCTTCTCCCTATATCCTCCTGAGGCCGAGGCATGAGATACGTCCTCGCATCAGTCAAGGAAAGAGGGTGCAAACATCTATCACCCCCTTGCTCCGGAAGCATTTTGCACAGTGATTTGCTGTCTGTATTACTAAGTACGGGAGGGAGTTATGGCTTACAGATAAAAATAGGTTGTTAAGTACAAAATTAGGCTCTAAAGTAGAAAGTGCCAATGCTCTCTGACTGCACTCCATCAGCTCCCCGTGAAGTAACGGAGAGCAGAAGTTGGGCCTTCGGCTGGAAATAGTAAATTTCCTGCCAAGACAGTAAGCTCTATCTAGAGCACTCACATGGGATACGATGGGGGTCAGGCACCCTAGGCCATATGTCAAGAGTGGAGAGGAATGCCAAGCACCGAGAGTGAAGTAAACATCGTTCATGGCAGGGAAAGAAGAGCTAACGCTGCCAAGCCAGGAAAGAAGGGAAAGAAAGAAAAGCATGTTCCTGGGTCCAACAGCTGCTGACAGCTTCAACACCATACATGTAATACAATTCAGGTGAACCCTAAGTAGGGGAAATTTTTCATTTGGAGATGTGGAGCTAAAAGAAGGAGATTGCTAGAAGGACCAGCTATTTCCAGGAAAAGGGAAACAGCTCCAGATACAGCAAACACTTCCTATCCCCATCAGCACCAGCCATGTGAGGAGGAGCAAACCCTAAAGGACAGGCTAACTCCCACCACACACACATCACCATATTTTACCTTGGAGTGCTTTTCAGTCTGTTTCATCAGGAAAATTCACAGGCTGCTTTAGGCTTTCATTGAAATGTTTTCTGCATTACTTAAGACAACAGGCACTCTGACCCATGTTTGAAAATACAAATAAATAAGAGAGGGGAGCTAGCAGCTCTCACCAGATTCACTGCTCAAAATCAGGAATGAGAATACCCCTGCACTCCAAGCAACTCCCAGATCCCAGGGATTAGGAGAGATGTCTAGTGCTGCCAGGAACTAGAGGCTGCATTTGGAGAAAATTCCAGCATTTCATGAGAAATTTCCTGTGAAATATTACTTTTAATTTTTTTTAAATAACAATTCCGAGAAGATTTTAACAGGAACTATCGAAACACCTAATTTCAGGAATGCTGAAAGATTCTAGTAATACACATTAGTAGGTATATGTATTATTAAAAATTATACACCCACAAATTGCATTAAAATCTCTTGGCTCACAAAAAAAGAAGTCATTTGTCAACATAAAATAAGAAATAAAAAATGTCGAAATGTGATCTTTGGTGTTAAAATTACATAAACTGAAATTCCACACAATGCTCTAATTGACTTGTTACTGCCTTATTTGATGATAAAATGGTGGCAACAACAGCTATTTCATCCCATCCCCAAAGAAAAGGCTCTGGAGCTTAGACTATGAAGCAATAATGGGAGGATGAGAGTGCGTCCAGCCTCCACCAGGACCTGGAGGCTCTGCCCTCTGCAGAGGGCAATGCCAGGCAGAGATGTCAGAGTTACTTTGGGTACTAAAAGCCATACAAGCATGTTAACTAGCTCTGCTGAAAAAACTCCTTCAGAATTAACTTAGGAATCCCTACAGACCAGAGGTTTGTGCAACAGGCATGTCCTTTGTATAGTACCTCTCACTGCTGAAAAAAAACCAAACCTCTGCCTGAATACATTCAGTTCATCCACTTTTAATCCTTAGCCACCTACTTTTTTAACCTGTGTCTTATATGTTGGCCCTGTTTTTATGGACGTCCAATTCCCATCTACTCAGTGATATTCAGAGCTCAGTGACCTTTTAGAGCTAAACTGTTTTTTTGGATAACTAACTACTTAAGCAATACTGAAGCATTTTATAAATTCATTGGAGATTACTAAACTGCTTGTGCCAAAACATAATGCCAGTGGGGTAGAATCACAATTAAATGTTTTCAGATTTTTAAGCAAATAACAATTCTTATATTTTACATTATAAAAGCAAATCCTTTATAATAGTCCGAATTCCAAAGGACGTGTTTCAGTTCAGTTCAAATAAGCTTTTAATTTATTTTAACACTTTTTGCTGTGGTTGTTCTGGAAACTGTCAACAGCCAAAAACATTGTCAGTCAACATGTCATTTGTATGATTCTGTTGATAATACTTTATCTACCGTAAACTCACAAGGCTTAGAGTGCAGTTACAGATTACTACAGGTGTAAATTTGTACTGATCAGCACCCATTGATTGCTGCCAATGTGTCACTAGATTCCACTAGAAATAATGTACAATAGCATACTCTGTTTACAGAGGATTAAAAATGTGTAGAAAAGGAACTACCACCAAACAGTGGACATACTCTCAGCTCATACCCGTGCTAACTCTGTGGTAGCTTGTCTCTGTATGTCCCTAAAGCTGCTGGAGAGTATGACTAATCATTTGCATTTTTAAACCCAATTCACCCCATTGGCTTAACAATAGCAAATCACCATCAACTACTTGTGCTAATAAAGGGGTCCCAAACACACAAACAAAATCTAGCAAAAGCAGCAGGTGTAATTTGAAAAGTGAGCAATGTAATGATATTTGAAAGAATTTAATTGAAAAACTACGAGCAAAGAGTGAATTCAGGCAGAATCGCTCAATTCATGTAGCCATGTGGAATAATTTGTCATTTACAACGGTCAAAACAAATACTGCTGCATAAATGAGTTTTAGGAACAGTCAGGCATTTTAGCAGCCTGTGAAGAATATGACAGGGTAGAGGTTGAAGGAAACTTGGAGGACAGGGCTTCCAGACAAAGTGGTCCAGTAATTCCTGCACGTCACTCCAATCCATCACCAGCAGTTTATGAAGTTGGTCAAATGGCCACCTTCCGCTGTCAAACTGGAAAATAATTCACCAGTACAAGTTCACAAATCACCTCCTTTCACAAGGAGCAGAAAGAACAAGGCAACCTCTCCCACTAGCATAGCTTGCTGTGGAAAATCACATCCCTCCAAGATAGCCCCGTCTGCCGGGGAACACCTGAGCCTCCCCATGAGAGCAGGTCTTGCCCCTTTCTCAGGGGGGCCACCCTCTCCCCGATCTCCAACGTACATGTGCCTACATCTTCTTCCAAACCTGTTCCCTTACAGACCAGTGTTCTAAAACCAAAAAAGAATGCTGAAGCAGCAGGTAAACATAGCAATATTTTCATCAATTACAGTTTTGCATCCCAAAAGCTATTGAAACATTGCTATGTATCAGACAGAGTGAACTGGTTGGTAGGGTTGGGGAAAGCAGGCAGTTGCCTAAATTGCCATTCAAAACCATGACTTTTTATGTTTGCCTTTTTCTTTTTAGCTGAATGTTATAATTGTTCTTCAATAAACACTGGCATTAAGCAATACTAATTAAAATGCTAATGATTTCTGATATTCCTGAGTATCTGTAATTTTATTAAAAACTAATAAATTCTGATATTGTTGAGTATCCATAACTTTATATTAGCATGTTGATTTTTTCTATGTGGGTGCACTTTAATCTATTGTCTAATTAACAACTGAGTTTCTGTTACATTTTTAATCTTCAGAACCCTGGATCACAGTTGCTAATCTCACTTGTTTGTCCACAGCAAAACTACCAAGAGGCGAAGTGAAAACGTATATATATAGTTATTTTTTTTCTATATAGACTGAAGGGTTATATGTTACTTGCTAAGAGATAACGCTGTTGCTGTGTTTCTTCAGCAAAAAAGGCTGACAAGACTTGTTTCACATCTGTCTGCATAATATAACAAACCCATGAAGCACTAGTGATGAAAAAGCTGTTTTGTTGACAATCTTTTATAGTTAAATGCACCCAAACACCAAGATTTAGGCACTGCTCATTAGTGCTGTATTGTAGCTCAGGATTTTGTCCCTATAAATACTTTGTGTCAAAATATTTTTCAAATATATTCTAGGCTGCAAGCCTTTTCCTTACAACCCCAAACAGCTAGAGCCTCCGAAGCCTTTTATCATCTTAATCACACTCACCCGTACCTTAACCACTGTAGCCATCCCATAACAATGCCAGCCACGTACAGTACTCCATGTGTAGTCCAACTACCCCTTTCTACAAATGCAATTCTACCTGTTTGCTTTGTGCTCTGCTCATCTACTAATATGACTCAGATCTCTTTGTCTGTCTTACTGTGGCCAGGCGTTCCATTGATGACTTTCAATTTCCATCTATGACTCCAGACATTTTTTTCTTACAAATTATCTCATAGTAGCTAATACTATGTCACAGGAAGAAGAAAGGGAATACGAACTCCCCTTCTACCTCTAACTGAGCCACTGAGATCTTCCATTTGGGTCTGCAAAAGTAAGAAGGCAAGACTGGATCTGAAGAAAGCCGTGCCTGAGGGCTGGCACATGCTGTCCTTGCAGCTCCCTTGCGCAGCCACAGCCACTCAGGCCACTGCCCCAACATGATGGCACAGGACGTTAAGGCATAACTTGAGGCCATTTCCTCGCTTGTTACTAGTGAGAAGAGGTCGACCCCCACCTCTCTACAACCTCCTACTCTCAGCCTGTGATCTCATCTGCATCAGGACCCTCCACCTGACATGGCCAGCCACACAAGGAATCCTCTCCTGTTTGTTGTACGAGTTTTCTTTGACCTGTTCCCCATAAAGTTCTAAACCGACATGCATATAAAATTCACGAACTGAAACAAAACAAGCAGGAGAAAGAAACTTGGTGAAGCACCGAGCTATAAGATAATATGCTTACATGGTTCCATCTATTACATTCGTAGTTCTAATCCATATTTTCAAGTTGTTATCTACATAAACTTACTAGCTTATTCCAGATATTTAGAGATTCAACCATCAAACACATAATATCGGATATATCTCCCAAACACTTAAATCTGGAAAAGGTGTTTACTAACATATGTGCTTTTATAAACTAAAGGAAATTTAACGTAATATGAATTTCACACAAAATTACAAGGGGAACAATCTCCTGGTTCTGAAGCAGTTTGCAAAAAGGAGAACACTTGCATATTCCATATTTACATTTTTAATAATTCCAGTCATAAACATTTGAATAAAACAATTAACTTTAATACATACTATAGTTAGTTTAGGACAAATTCATTAAATTGTCAAGTATGAATATACCACACTGTTCAAATAATGAAGAGAACATGAGTTCTACCAAGGTCATGATGAGAGGGAGAGCACAGAATATCTGTTATCTAAAGAATATCCATCATAGGGAATTGAATTAGACGCATCTCATTTTCATTTTGTCAAACTTAGTTCATATTCTGGTTGAAGAGCAGCATGCTACCTAGGATAGCAACTATCCACAAGGCAGGTATTATATCTTCATTTGACAGGTCTGGGGTGAGGTAGGTCAAATCAATACTTTAGAGATCTGTCCAAGGTCAAAAATGGACCATAAAAAGTCACATGATATATGAATCTGGCAAACAGGGAAAATAACTCATTTAAAATGTGGAATCATGATAAGAAAAGAAAAATGGATTTCACTCAAAATAAAGGGAAGAATTGTATTTCAAGAACATATTAGAAATATATGGACTAATTCAGTTTGATATAAGAAAGCAGAATTCTATGTATCATCGCTTTAAGGATCCCATTTTAATCAGTATGTCGAAACACAGACAGGAAAATACCTAACTGTTTATATGGCTTTGTATCAAAGGCTGAAAAAAACTCAACTGTTTTCAGATACTTGCAAAGTTCCACAGACACTGAGGGCAAAATAATAATTATAGATGTCATACTGCACAGTAGAATGGAAAGGGATCAGGAATATATTGGTAGGCAATACTTTTTTACCCATTCATTTCTGGTACCTGACAAAATGAGACAGAAAAACACTGTTGACTAGTAGATTACTACATGGACTCAGAAACATACCATGTATGACCTCCTGATAAGCAGGTTGCTTTCCCCCTAACAGTCCAATGTTCCTAACTTCATTCTTGGAAAAGGTTGTGCCACAATCTTCACTAAAGACAAACCCTACACTAGAGAAGTTGATGATCATAAAGTAAATCACAGCTTAAACATACGGAACAATCACTCAAAAAATATTAATGACAGAAGATGTCTCTTTTGGCTGTGTTTTATTCTAGGACAAACCTGACGAAAACCGCTTTTGGCATCTTCAATCAACCTTTCCTCTGTTTAGCATTGGAGACAAAAATGGAGACTGAACTGCTTCCAGTGTATGGGGAGGACTTAGGTCCGCTCTACCTTTTGCTTTTGTACCAGCATTTCCAGGTTTTGTACAGGGCAAAAGGTAGAAGTAGTCTTCTGTGGAATTTTATAAGATCTCGATACAAATTTCCTCTAGTTTGGGACTTTCGGCTATTGGGACTTGGTTTGGACTTACTTCTATCAAATAGACTCACTGACATGTGAAAACCACTTTTTCTTATTATTTTAAATCTTTCTTTTTAATATTGGCATAGAACAAAGATTCTTACCAGTAACCTTCAATTCAACTGTCCTTCGTATAAGCTTTCCTTCAAACTTCAGTTCACAGGTATAATTTCCTCCATCTTCTTCCTGGACGTCTTGTATTAAGAGAGTATTTCCTTTCTGAATTACAATGCTTCTCCACATTTTTGGCTTACATTCCTGCAGAAAAAAATCCATTGCTAAAATTACCCAGCTTGTATGACATAAGACAGTGTTGCCTGATCAGATTTTCAGTATTATACATAAGTAAACAACCAACTCAATATATTTTGCAATTCAAATTCAAATACAATTTCAGAATGCACAAAGATCTGAAACTGGAATTAATTTGAAGACAGAAATTAAACAGAAATGTTTTTAAGGTTCAGTAATTCCCACTGTATCACATGGGCCGTGTTTAATACATGGTGCCCTGAAGCAATGGTTAAGTATCTTCTCTTTTTCATGATCAACAACTGCCAAGACCTCTACTTTAGGATGGACCATTAAAATGCATCTCTGTTTGAAGGGAGTAAGGACAACATCTGTTAAGAGTTAGCCTGAAGGCAAACTTTACACACAGTCTCAGGCTAGAACCATTTACCAACAGAAGAAAACAGGAACACAAAACAGCAGTTTTGTGAGCAAGAGAATTCAGGAAGCCTCGTTTCCTTGTGGTCTTGTTTTTCATCACTGGCTTCTCTGGCACCTCATGAGCTCTGATTCAGCCTTTACCTATCACTGGGCTCTTTGTAGCATCACCCCCATGAGTGTCCTCTGATGGACTGCATGGTATTGACGGCCTGCAACTCTCACTGACTTCCCCAGGCAAATCTTAGCTGTTATTTGGCAGATTTAAGTTCATCACTATGAATTGTGGTCCTACTGGAACAGCATTTGAGTCCTTCGGTATAGTGTGTGATACAGTGCAAGAAGAGGCTCTCCCCTTCCTAATATACTATATGCTTGCAGCCAGATCTGTCACCTTTCACACTAACGGTACTCATGATTAAATACATCTTGGAATGCTCTGAACTAAAAGCATAGGCACAATCCAATCATTGCCTCTTTAAAATGGTACCTTCAGGTTATATATTTATTGTCTCTCGATAACTTTAACATCAAGCCTGTTTTGCCTGCAAACAAAAGTACACTTTTCTCAGTTCTCTGAACCACTCAGTACTCCTGGCAGTTCGGGAGGCTCCGGCTAATTCTGTACCCAGAAAACACAAAGCAATATAGGGCCCGAGTACCTTTAATGATCCTCTATTCCCTCTCTCAGGGTGGCAACATGGAATAGGCTCTCAGACTGCAGCTAACAATCTCACATCAGTTACATCAGGCTCAGCAACTTCAGAGATTTGTGTAAATAGCCCAGACTTATGCCCTATTTTCTGCTCATCTGCAACAGCAGTCTCAGAAATACAGCAAACAAAATAGAACAAAGCTTTCTCTTAAGAAAACAACCAAACAAGAAAATACACTGACATGCAAATATACTGCATGACAGCAAGAGATCACAATGACACAAACATTAATTTTTTTCATGGGATTCCATAGGCATTCCAAATCTACAATGCCAGGTTCTAAATTAAAGGATAATAACAAAGGAATAAAAAGATGGCACAGGGAGCTTCTGGGCTTGCACTTGAAAATGGAGCACTGAAGCATTTATCCCTATCTCTAGTAGGCCAAATTCAGTTACAGTGTGGTCAGATTTTGAATTCTAAAACTGTCTAATACTACTGCAGGTAACACAGTGTTCAGGTTATCTTTCTGTTTCCAAAGTACAGTTGTAAGGAAAGTGTAATCTTGTCTTGCATGTGAACTTTAGTTAACACAGGTGACAGAGAATGATCAGAATCCAGATCCTATCCGCTATGCCAAGAAGAATCAGAGCTTATTTTTGTTACTAAATTACACTGACATCGCTTGAGACTCACACAGGATGCAGGTCTGAGTCAGAAAATGCCATTAAATCCCTTCTGATTTGCACTCAGTTTTTTAGTCCTATTTAAAAGTGCATCAGCCACCTACTTGGAGTAACTCAATCTGAACACTGGGCAAAGAATATGATTCAGTTCTATTCAATCCTAATTTAGAAGGAATACAATTCCCAGAATACAGAAAGTAAGCCTATTTCAGATATGCACCCTTTCAGTGCAGCACCGAAAGACTCTATCATACGTTACCAGTTTTATATTCTTTTTTTTTAAAGTGTGAGAGCAAAGAGATCAAAGATATATTTTCATACGTTTTATATTTTTATATATGACATGTTTATAGTAAGAAGGGCGACATCTTTACTACTACAGAGATTACTGATTTAGCACAATCACTGTTTGTGCTATCATGGTTTTACAGTAAGGAATTGTTCTCTTGGAATTGTACCACTAATTTCCTAATTGTTTCTTTCTGTATCTACTTAGAACACTTCATATTAAAAATTATTTATAACCCTTTCTTTCCCAAATTTTAGCTAATTCATTTTTATTCTACTGACTACGCAGGCTTTCTGAATGTATGTTGAAAATGCCTGTTTCATTCTGCTTGTTATTCACAGACTGGTTCGATCCACAAAACTAAAAGCAAAAAAGGGGAGAAGCTGGAAAATCATAACAATTTGTATTTTAAGCAACAAAAATGGCCAAGAAACAAACCAATACAAAAAAAAAAATCTAACTTGTCTTCATATTGTGGAAACAATGTTTACATGCTAGAAGAATCTGGAAGTTTCTTTTCCTAGTCTATTTATTCTCCTCAGACATCTTAAATTTTGGGGTTTTTTTTTCCCCCCAATAATTAATTTGTGAACTAGTCTGCTTCTTTTTTCTCTTCCTTGAAATTTAAGTGGCAGCACCTCAACAACTTTATTTTTTGTAGGGTAAGTAAAAACTACCTGTACTTCATCTGATATTTTGATTGTTTTCACAGCCCTTCCTTCAGCCCAGTAGTAGAAAACACATGGTGGAAATGGATTAAGACTCCACATTCTAGATGTAATATACTTTTTCCTCTGCCAGTTGATTTTTCATGAAACTGCTCTTACTGTTAAATCCTATTCATTCAATCATGCCTTGACACACACATATATTTCAAAAAAATCCTTATACTTCTTGTCAAAACAGTTCTAAGAGGCGTAACAGTGCTGTGTGTATATCAATGGCATTACTTGTGGAAATCTTAAAAATAAATATTTTGTGCAGTGTAATTCTAGCCAGAAGTGAAGTTCATACTACTGTTAAAACAAATCCTTATAGCAAATGTTTTATTACTTATCAGGTCTGCATGTGGAAATCTATTCAGGCATAATTATTTTAAGACTGTGTTTAAATTACAGTTAACTCCCTGTAAATTGATGCAATTATTGGCTCAGGTTCATTAATCCCTTCACATAGAGAAACCTTCTGGAAGGCAGGGCAAGTCCTGCACACAGTGGGCGTGCACTATTACTGTCTTGTCTGATGGTATTTCATCGGTCACGGGTCCAAACTCACTGACCACCAGCGGACTGGCAGGTTCTCATGAACCTGACATATTTACCTTCTGCATAACATTGACATCGACATTTCACATTACTGAGCTTCCTGACTCATGTCCAGATAACATAGGTGTTGTCTAGGAACTGAACTGATAGCACCTTATTATTAATTATGGATAAGGAGGTATATGTAGTAGGTTACTCCACTATGTCTCTTTTCATTATCAAGCCAGATTAAAGGTTGTCGACTTCGATTGTCTCACCGTTATCATCCAACCACATCAATTCTGTTCAATTTCACTGCAGTCATGACTTGCCAATCAGCTGTCAGACTCCAAACTGGTGTCACACAAACTGTGTGCGCAACTCAGAAAATACATGTGGGTATATGGAACAAAGACCCCTCTGTTCCCTTTGTTGGTCAGCACAAAGCATCGTTGATGTGGGGTTGTACATGCATCTTCCTTAGACTGATTTCTGCTCCATGACAGCTGAAGATTATTCCTGCCAGACTATTTTTCCAGTGTGCTCTTGCGAAAAAATGAGATCTTCAGTGAACTGGTGTTTAGTTACACCTAGGTAGACAGGGCAAGAAACAGCTTCTCTCTGGTACCCTCTTTTCTCCAAGATTTCAGACTTAACTGAATACATGTATTTTATCTTTTATATATGAACAGCACTGAAGATATCCATGCATATGCTGAGAGAAACAGCTTCAATGGCTGAAATAAAAACTTTGTTTATACTAACAGTGGGTTACGCTACATGTTTTGTTACTATAAGATAGAATATATGAGATTTCTGTAAAAAGTAGAAATAGATGATAACTTTTATAATTGCTCTTTTCAGATGCAACCTGCTAAGAAGGAAAAAAATCTTCAGCTCTGCACATATTACTTATTTCACACAAAATAACTATCTTTAAAGAACGTTATTAAAGTTGGCAAATCAAACACTCAAAATTTAGGATTTAACTAGTTTGTGTGTTTCTGTCTTCATTACCTGAACAAAGTTTGCCATAAACTCATTCTGCCTTTAGCACTACAATCCGAACTCTATTTTCCACAGACCCCACTGAGCTCTTCCTCTTGCCCTACTATTTCTTGTTCCCTCTAACTCTCAGCTCTTTATTCTCCTCCATTGTTTCTTGCAGCAACTCTTACCTGAGGGCTTTTCAAATATTAGACTTTAGACCAAGTCCAGACAATGGGTAAAATTTGCCAGACCTTGCTATGGTCTTGGTACCTGCTGTCTGCCTGACAACCCATATTTTAGTCATTCTCCTATTTTCTTGGGGAGCTACAGAAACACTTCACTGATACATCTGCTTCTGAAAGTGCTGTATGATCGCTGACAGGCCTTGGAGAAGGTACAGCCAGCCGAGTTACCTGACAAGTAGTAAAAGTATCTAACAGACCTCAGTAAAATTACTCAATGAACCTCAGCAAAAGTAAAACCATCTCTGTGAAATTACCCAGCACACTTTGGTAAAAATTAACAAGCCTTGGTGAAATTACCCAACAGCCTTCATAAAAATTAATTGGGTAGCACTACTGAAGCTGGCGGTGCTGATACACCTTTGGCTCCATTGTAGGTTGCCTCCCTTTATTTTTAGTACATTATCAGGTAGGGAGACATCCCACCAAGGTGGAAACTGCTAGAGGCACAGTGGTTGGGAACGCAGTATCGCTCTTTGTGAGATCATCTCACATTCTGCGCAGAACATCCTCACTGATGCTGATTTCTGCTGGACAATGACTATGCTGGGTGGTTTTGTCTGTACTTTAGCATTTCTTCTGTGATACTGGGAGACTGTCCTCCAGACCAGTCACAAACTATTGCAGGCTCAGAAAAGGCCATCTCTATGCCTCAGACTGAAAACAGTGGAAGTTCTATATAGTTTCAGCACAATAGTAACAAGACAGCAAGAGTTACCTTGTACCACACCACATCTGGCTCTTGACTGGCTGTTTTGTAATCCTCAATATCAGGACAGGAGATTGTCTTTCTCTTAGTGACTTCTGATTTTTCCAGATATCTGATCTTGCTGTTGTAGCAAAGCCCAGATTCATTCTGAGCTACCGTCAAGGACATGGACACCTTCATGCAATATGTTGAGTTTCTGCAGGGACAGAAAATATTTTTCATTTATCCTACCTCCTTTTTACCATGTTTGTTTCAGCACAGTAAGTTTCTTTGTCAAGCTCTCATCTTCACAATCACTTCAGCGACACATTCAATTAGCGACTGTCATGCTGTGCATTCCCAACACAGAGGAATTACTATAAAACGTAAAGGCTCATTTCTGATTTACTATGAAGAACCCTGTAGAAATTTTCTTGACAAGTGATCTTATCCAGTACAGCAGCTCTTTTGAGCCTGGAAGTCCACGAACACAGGAACCTGTTGGCATCTCAAATGTTGGTCATGATACACTGTTCCATTTCCCCTGTGGGTCACACGCACTCCTCCTCTATCTTTTCTCTCCCACTTTTGGAAGATTTCACTCCAGTATGCAGTGCTATGCATTTCAGAAGAAGTATTACGTGCTGGATGTTAAAGCATGTCATGCAGGATGGACTGGCTGCGAGCCACCCACCCAGTCGCTCTCTCCTCTCACTACCCCTCAACAGGATGGGAAGGAGGAAATAAGATAAAAAAGCTCATGGCTCGCGATAAAGACAATGAGATCACTTACCAATTACCGTCAGGGACAAAAAAGACTTGACTTGAACTAAATATTTTAATTAATTGCAAATTAAAATCTGTTTGGATGGTGAGAAAGGCAAAAAAGCTAAAACATATTCCCCTCACCTCATTTTTTTACTCTTCTACCTCCCCCAGCCCTGAGTGGTGCAGAGGGGGGGATGTGGACTTGTGGTCCCTCCATAACGGCTCCTCTCTGCTGCCCTTTCCTCCTCACACATTCCCCTGCCCCAGCGCAACCCTCCATGGCGGCCATTCCTGTCAGGAAAAGCAGCTCCCCGGGGTTCCCCCATGGCCGCAGGGCAGTCTGTGCTGGGGGCCCGGAGCGGCTCCTCCCTGCCCCTGCCCGGCCCTCCGTGTCCCGGGCTGTCCCTCACACTTCTCCCCTCACGGCCCGGCGGCGTTTTGCCCTTCCTCAATCCCGCTTTCCCCGGGGCGCCGCCAGCCCGGCTGAGGGGCGCGGCCCCGCCCTGCCCTGGGGCCGCCCCAACCGGCGGGAACCGGCCCTGTCCGGCGCGGGGCAGCCCCTCAGCTCCCCTCAGAGACACCCTGCAGCCGGCGCCCAGTACAGGTACACAAGAAGTCAGACTGGTGGTTATCCAGATACATTTTCACCTTAAAATCTTGAAAAATATAATCCCTTAGCACTTCAAACCATTGCCGGCTCTATCACCAACGAACCTTGACAGAGTTAAATCCAGGTGAGTGGACTGCAAGCTACACCTAGTTTTTCTTAAAATCAGGGTAGAATAAACACAACCAGCCCAGCTCCCGTGCCTCACAATCATGAAAACAGGATTAAATTAAATTCCTTCAGATTTGCATCTTTAACAGAGCTATCAGACACACAATAAAAATCCCCAAACCAGTGTTTGTCGTGGTGTTACTGTGAAGCATTTGCACTTTGCACAGGATCGCTGCAACCCAGACTGTCAGCTTCTGCCCTTCATTAGGCGTGATGGCAAACAGAGTCCTTTAAAAGCAAACTACAAAGTACAAGCGACAATATAATGAGGCTCTTCCTCCCATCATGCATCATTTTGTCATTTTAACTCCCTGCGCCACAACCAAAAAAGCCTGGAGCAAAGCCGACGTGCTGGGTGGTGGCTCCCATCAAAGGCCCTTGCGGAGGGCCCTCACAGGAGATGTTGCCGCTTTGCCACTGCCGCTGTGGCAAACAGGCTTAGCTGTGGCAAGAGGGCAGCATGGCAGACAAAAACTGCCCTGTGCACCTGGAAAGTGATCCGTCAGTCCCCACACTAATGGTACAGGCTGCTCACTGCCTCCAGTTAGACTTACGACAATACTTTAATTAAAAAAGAATATATCTATAACCAGCACGCTCCATAACAAACCTTTTCTTATGCAATGTTTCAACATGTTACCCTGTCAAGCTAGCCTGTAATTAGGAAGAAAATAAAAAGGTCTATAGGGCCACCTCATCACAGCACTAAGCCTCATGCTAAACAAGTGCAGACAAAACACTGTGCAAATGGCTTTTTGTCACAGGTGTGCTGTGAGCAGGTATTTGCAGAAAGGGATATTTGCAAGGGAAATCAACAGGCAATCTTCAGAAACCTCCCATTTTCAGCAATGTTAGTTTTACGTATTCAGCAGAAACAGTGACCTCCCCCTTCCTGCTCCCTCCTCTTCAAAATGCCACCTGTACATTTATGTAATAAAATTGGTGGATATTTTCACCATCCCTCCTCTCAGAGTGGAAAGGATCACTTTGCACACTGCCATGACGCGTATCAGTTAAGAGGCTATAAAAAAGTCTCATCCACACAAACTGCACAAAATGTATTATTTTCCCTGAAATAAAAGTTCTCTGGATTGAAAAAATGCATAATTTTGGGTGGGGTTTTCAGAAATAGTTAATATGATTGAGGGAACATAAGTCAACTTTCTCCCAAACTACTTGCTTTTGAAAAGGGTTACTTTTTTTGTAGGAAGAAAACAAAACATCTTTGGAAAGTTTCGATGCTTCCTAATATAGCACTGAAAATACACAAAATACAGATACAACCACTCAGTATAATTGATAGTAATTAATCAGTAATGATTATTTAGCTTTCCTGAATGACTACGAGTATTACTGAGTGCAAATAAGGTCACACGCGCTCAGTAATAATGATCCAGGCTAATCACGAATAAGGACTTTGAATAGTTGTCCATTACTTGGTGTTATTTAATAGTGCTGTATTTTCTGCTAACAATCTTGCATTATTTAGATTGCATTTTGAACAGCGCTGGAGGCTACTTCTATTTAAAACGCTTCCTGGAACCACAACCTAAAAATGTAGTATTCTTTTCATTAGTTACAATTAGAATTGAGAAAACTAAGTGCCTGGTGAGCACTATCACTTTTGTTCACACTCCACAACTGAGACAATGAATCTAGTCAGGCTCATGATGAAGAAAGCCCTCACTAAGCCAACAGCAATAGACTTGAAAGCTTTATGAATGCTTCTTCACCAGCCACTCACGTTAGCGCTACAGCTGGTAATTCAGAAAAGGGCAACTTCTGCAGGAATTCCAGTGAACGAAGCAGCAGCCTTCCTTTAATCTAGTCAGTTCAGGATAACAGTGACATTTCAGTCGTGTGCAAAAGGAAACAGCAGTTTGATCAGCCTCACTGTTTTCCTTGATTTTGAGGGAAAAGTCCAGGAGGCGAAGTTTGTAGAAGACACGAGCCATTCCTCCCTGTGCTAGACAAGCTGTTTCCCAGGATGGTATGGATTTCATCACTCAGTCCTCTGAGCAGGCGATGGGTCTGTGCTTTTCTTGGAGACTCCCATGGCTACCATTTTTCTGTCAGCTCAGATGCTATGAGACAGAGCTTCCTAAAAAACATACATTCCCTTTGTTTTAATCAGACGATTGCCATGGAATTGACCATGTTCATTCTATGTGGGAATTAGTAGATGAACCTGTTAATTTTCCCATGCAGAAAAAACCTTGTAGTTTGAACTGTAATTTGCAGAAAACCGTGCATTTGGTTTCACTGGCACATGGGGACGTACTGTCTTCCCTCCCTTGCGGGGCCTGGGGCACAAAGGGCTCTATCAAAGGTGACAGCTTGAGGGAGAACGCAGAAACGGGATCACAAAGCAGTCGATGGTCACTACAGCATTGTTTTTACCTCCTCAGTAAACAGATAGGAGTATTGTGGTGCTGGCCACCATGCAGGACACTGAGGTGACAGGAACTCACCTACAGAGGTCCCTCAGGAAGCCCACAGAGCTGCTGTGCTTGGAGGGATCCAGCACTCACTCCTTTCCAATCGTTTTCAGGACCTCTGTGTCCACAAAAGCTCTCCTTGAGAGCATTTAAGTTGTTTATGGTAAGGGTATTTTTTAATTTTTTAAAAATTTTTAATTTTTTTTTTTGTGTGTGTAAAGGTGTGGAGACTGACTAGCATGAATCCTACATTTATTGCTTTTCTTCTCTTAAAAGCTAAACAGATGGCCTATGAATTATAAAAAGGAGGATCCACTTTTGTTTTCAGGACATGGTCATGGAGTTTGGTGGGGGAGGTCAATGCCCCCAGCAGTTTGCAGACTGGCAGCAAAGGTTATATGGCCATATTTAATGAGGAAAGCTGGAACACAAGAACAACAACAGATAACAATAGCAAAGCTGGTAACCCAGGTTTTGCTGTCAGAATGGGTGGCTGAAGGGAATAAAAAGGAAGCATCTTCCAGGTAGATGAGGAAGATGCTGGAGGGCTTGCGGGGGTGATCTCAGTCCTGTGAGGCCAGGTAAGAAGAGCTGTATATAAGTAGAGAATACTGGAACCCAAATGAACCTGGCACACTGCAGACAGCCTACTTTCCACAAGTAAAGGAAGTAAGTCCATGAGTCTGAAAGTGGGTCTTTAATAATTTGTCTTTTCTGAAAGGTTTCCAAACCATTCTTTTTCCAGGGGAGTCAATTTCCAATGGATTTCATTTCTATAGAAGGTAGCAGTGGTCATATGGGGAACAGAAAGAGGGAAGAAAAGAATCACTCCTTAGGACAAACAAAAACATTCAAGTGTTTTTATGTTTTCACAGTGAAACTAAGATTTGTAATTCCCTGTTTCAAGGGACTAGTTATAAACTGGGCCTACTGTCTCGACTGGAAATGTCAAGAAGGGTTTAGCTTTGCCAGAGTTCACAAAGCAGTTTCCTTTGTTCTGGTGGCAAGGCACTTGTAATCCCCTGGCCACCTGCAACTGGCTCTGAACCACAAACTGAAGCCAGTTTAGAATCCAATAGAAAACCACAGGGAAAACTAAGGGAGTTTAAGAGATCTCAAAACAAAAGCAAGCAAAATTGTGAGTTTGGCTTGACTTCGAAGCGAGGACAAGAGGGAAAAAGGGAGGATACAAGGAAATGGATAAGAAGAACAATTGAAATTGAAGTGTCAGTCCCTAAATTATTTTTCATCTTGTTTTGGATTCAAGACAATTCATCAGCCCTAAGGCTGAATTCAAATTAGAGGAAACATTCCCAACTTTGGAAAAAACTTTTTTGGTATTTGTGTTTCTGCTAAGTGAGGGTGGTTTGCTAAAAGAGTCAAGTAAAACAATTTTGTATCTAGTATGGACAGAACCTTCCCCCCCCCCATTTATCGATTTTCTTATAAAGAGGAAGGAGGTAGCAAAGTGCTTGAGTATTTCATAACTACTAGATCGAAAAAATCACTACATTTGAATTGCATATTTATACAAAAGGATTTGCAACTATTTTTCTTCCAGGTTCATTTTTCATTAAGTTTTGGGGGTTTTATTACATTCTAAGGCTTTGGTCTTATAACTAAGACTATGGTGGTAGATTCAAAAGCTGGGAAGTGTATTTATCAAAGCAGTGCTCAGGGAACAGCACAACTCAGACTTGGATTTCTTCCAATGTACCTAAACACTCTGGCTGCTTTAATGACATTTTCATTGGCTCACTGAAATACTGGTTGCAGGACTGTATAGGTCAACCCTTATCTTCATCTTTGCTCATTCTGAGTTAAAGCAGTAACAGCAATAACTACACCACCAACTGCCTTTGTACATCTGAAGGTCCAGAGCAATCAATGCGCTACCAGATCCACTACCAGGTACTATAAGAATGTGCAACATTATCAGCTTTCAGACTTAATTGAGCATTTGATTGTTTTCCTCTCTCTTCCTGAGAATTTTATAAATTTATTCCTGTCTAAATTTCACACTTCACATAATGGTTACCAGGCACTTTTCATTGGTATCTGAGCATGTTTTGCTAAGATCAATGAGGTCATGGTTTGGTGATCCGCTTAAAGAAAAATGAGTTATTTATTATCACTGTTTTTTTTCAGATCACACAAATGTAACATCTTTCCTAAAACCCAATGGATTATTACTTTCTCTTCCATGGTTTCATTCATGTGCTACCTTATTTCCCAGTGACTACCCCTGCTACACGTTTGGCGTCATTGTCTGGAAAAGATCAAATTCCCACTTATAGTGTAAATCACTCTCAGAGGTTACAAATCACAAATCCTTCAAAGTTTTCAGATTTTTTCTTCTTATCAGTTTGTCAAGTGAGAAAGCAATGCCCAAAGAGGAACATTCAACAGATGGCTGGCACTGCTGTAGTTGCTCCCTGAACCACAGGCAGAGATGCAGTGATTCTGTGGCTTGTGTGTGTGGTACCTGGCATTGGCACAACTCCAAACATTCCTGTCTTGTATTTTGCTTGCTCATTGCTGTTATAACTGTAATTTTAATACTAACTCCTACACATGATAAGAAGAAATCCTAATCCCATGTTGCCTCTCCTTTAATGTCTGACTGGTTTTCAAGATCCTACCAGTAGAAGAAAACAACATCATGGAAGTATGAGCTCAGAGAATGAAGTGCTAAAACAAGACAATGCTACAAATCCAATGTTCTTGCATCATCTCTACTTCCGTGGATCCTCCAACAGAGACCTGTGTTGTAGATCCAAATAGAGGTACCACTCAAGGCCCCCTTCCCTTCAGGAAGAAGAAGCATTTGTGCTGAGCTAACCCATCGCTCTTTAAGAATTTTTATTCTTCCTGTACTTCTTTTCCCCTAAGATTCAATCGTTACACAAGACTCACTAGAAACAAGATGACAATTTGAGCTTGACTAAAACATACTAGATGTCCCAGAGGCCCATGTTTTACAATGAAGAAAGCCTATACCATCACTATTCAAAAGAAACAACTTCTGAGCAAAATCACTGAAAGGTAATTTTAAAAGGGTCACATTAATGACAGCCTGAAAAACAGATATCCAGGGATGTCTCTTCAAGTTAACCATCAGGAACATAGTTCTCACCCCAGAGGCACTTAAAAGCAAGACCTGTATCCTCACTGTAAGTCTAGTCCTGCATAGGGAATTTTCAGGCTTCCTGGATACTGGGACAGACAAGAAAAGATGTTCGGATCTGGCAGTTGGGTAGAGTTTCTCAAAGTTGGCTCTCGTACCAAAGCTTAGATCTGAGTTTAATTTAAAGTTGGACTTCAGCTAACATCCTTATTAAGAGGGAAATGTGACACAAAAATGTCAGGATGTGCCAAGTACAGTCAGTGATACAACCTGTAACAGCAAGGCCATGATTTGAAATTTCGGGGATAATCTCCAGTACCATGTTTCTTAAGTCTCTCTGAGAATAGTAAGTGACAGCCAGCCTGATTTGCACATGGTTAAGGGTCAGGAGGAGATATTTCTTTTCTGGTTGCCTTCCCACACACATGCTCTGGTCCTCCTGGCCTCTGCATCATGACAGAAGCAATTGAAAAACAAACAAATCAGCAGTCAGTCATTCCAACAGGGACTGCTCAGGCACAGAGGGAAAATCTAGCATTTAAGTTGAATCACACAGGTCAACAGTGTTCCTTGGTTGTTGTTGGTTTTTTGGTTTTTTTAAAGTCTTCAAAAATGTTAGTTATTGGAAATGAATATATGAAAATATAAAACAGAACATAGAAGAAATGCAGAAGCCAAAAGAACGCCAAGTAATCTCAGCATATCACACCTAAGTTCATGAACTATCTGGTCTTCATCAGCTACAGCACATCCCGTTCCAGCAGAAGAAATCCTATAATTGGCTGGGTTTGCTCTCAGGGAAAATTTCTTCCTTGCCCTTAAGAATTACAAGGCAGCAAGTTGCCCTGAAGTTTGCTACTGCAAATGACTAAGCCCTTTTCATTTATTTCCTAATAATTTTCTATTAGAACTCTGGATATTACTGTTAAATTATACTGTCTTACTGAAAAGCCCCATTACGAATGACATAAATCTGAAGCACAGGGACAACTGCTCCCAGGAAAGTATTAAGAAATCCCCTTCCAATAATTTTGTATTTGCAATACCCGGTTTCTGAGAGCACTGAACACTTTCCCCTTTATTTCTTGCAACGCCACAGTGGGTGAATTAGTGTATCTACTTCTCTGTGCCTTTTTTCAATAGACATCTAGCACGTAAAACAAAAGTTGCATTCAGGATACCCAGCAGACCTCACTGATTTTGTTGTCTCTGGGAACAAAACCTGTGGAGCACATCCTTCTTCACGCATGTAAGTCCTCTTTGTAGATGCAATGAGGAAAAGCAAGCCCCCCTCAGTCTGTATACAGGCAACTGAGCATGTAAACCAGTGGATCAGTTATTATCTCATAGGGTATACAAGGAATGCTATAATGAAGAATCATGAAGTGAGCGTCCTTACACCAGTGCGCAGGGAGAGCTGTTTGAGCCTTGCAGCTGATTCCCCCTGGCTGTGTCTTCCCTTAAGTGTCTTCCAGAAAAGAAGAAATTATCCTCCATAATCACTTACCAAATACCAGTTTAACTCCCTATGGTTCTGCCACCTTGTTCTGCGACGGATTTCCTCAGTAAACCTTCCATTTCCCTGTCCACTCACAGGACACATGCGACATTGTCTACTGACACGTTATAGTTACAGCTGGCTTGATGTGGGTTTCAGTAGGACTGGTACCCGGGTAAGCACATTCTTCTCCATTGTAATATAGAGAAGAGAAGGGAAATGAAAACATCCTGACACATTGGAGAAGAGGGCTGAACAACATCCCAGCAATAGGTCTCCTGCGTGCAAAGGTGACTGCATGAGGAAGCAGTCACTCCACTTCGCATCCTTTCTCTCCACCAGGCAAGGTTTGAAGCCCACCAGGGAAGGCACTTCTGCGAGCAAACAGTGACAGTGAGCTGAAACGTTACTGATGCACTGCAGCACACGCAGCTTTTGCTATGACAATCTGTTGAGACTAGAAGGTAATGGCAGTCATTTTAAATGTATCTATAACTGGGATTTTACTATTAAGAAAACTGAAGGATACACAATACTCTCATTCTTGTGCATGCTGCCGCAACAGGGAAGTCACTGGATGCTCTCCCACCACGGAGCAACGGGCATTTCTGCTTGAAGCTCTGACTGTTCCTGCAGCTTCTCAGCAACAGTGAACACTGGCTTTCAGAAAGACAGAGGATGAGTATTTTCTCTTTTAAAGCCTTAGACAAGGAGGGTGAGTGAGCGGAAATATACATATCACCAGGGAAAAGAAACAAATCTTTGTTTTTCTGCAAGCGTAAGTGTCAAAAGAACAGATAGAACTGATTTCTCTCAATAAACACAATGTCATCAAAATGATTTGCAGGAGCACCATCAGTTTTTACACAATTTTAGATAGAAAAGTAGAAGAATTCTAATTCTACTTTCCCCTGCATTTTGATAATGCCAAAACATTATATCTCAGTAAGTTAAATTTTATTTTAGCATGAATCATACTGACTTTATATTGTATCCACTCTAACACTGTATTCAAGTATTGAATACCATATATCACAGGGATTTCGTTTATACAGAATCAGTCACTTTTAGTGTGGGAAATGTCACACACTTTTAATGCATGACATTTAATGTTAGTGTGATACAGAGCCTGGGAAGACTATGCAATGCTGAATGCATGCACTTGCTCTAAGTGTGAAATTTAGTTGGCTTCTACAGACATGCCTGGGACAGTACAGCCATGAAAGCTGATCATGTACCAGTGTGCAAGTCTGAGAGGTAACTATGAGATGTGTAATCTATCATCTACTTAGATGTGCCCTTCTTGGACATGTGATGATTAAAGACGCTGGCCCACTACAAAGTATCATCTTTGCATCATTTCAGGGCAAGTCTATGGGGAAAAAAACACTTGCCAGTGAAGCATATGGAAGGAGGCATTCTATGACTAAACTGGAATTGCAACACTGTGTTCAAAGGGATTTGAGATACAAAATCACCTTTGTCATGAACAGTTGAGCACTGAATAAAGCCAAAGCACCTGAACGTGAAACATTCTGTAATGAGAAGATATTGACATCAACAAAATGAGTAACTGTATTAAAACTCGTATCATAAGAATCATGAGAGATGGCTGCAGAAAAAGTGATCCTACCCCTACACTTTTTCACATCACGATTTATGCAACTTTCCTGTTTGGTCTCTGTCTGTACCTGAGAAAAACTCTTTCCTTTTGCTTGGAAGCCAGACTTTCAGTGTTCAGAAAGTGGTGCAACTTCTCCTGGGATGATGGGTGCATACTGCACTCCAGGTTGTAGGCATCGGAAACAAGTTCTTCAGCTCCTCCTAACGCCCAGTGAAGCGAGAGCACCAAGGTTATGCCACAAATGAAGTTTTACTGACAGCCCCTCCAGGCTGTCTAAATCTGATTTTGATTTGCTGGTCATGCGCTCCACAGACATTCAGAAGCCTGAAGGCTTAAAATCTACTATCAGTCTATTTTATTACTGCTCAGAAAGTAATATCTCAGTATTTCACCAATGGCTCGGCAAAGGCTTGATTCTTCTGTGCATGTCTATAGCAATGCTGCTCTCCATTAAGAACTGTGCAGATAGGGACAAAGTAAGGGAAAAAGGATGTGCAGATTTCCTAACTTGATTTGTTGGCAGTTCTCTGGCATCAAATGCTAGCATTAAAGATCTGCAGGCTTATCTCCTCATAGGCATTCAACACCCTCACTCCCTTGTTATTCTGCATCCTGTACAAAAATCCAGGCTTAGTTCCGTCAGCCAGTCTGGCGACCATAAACCTCCACCTCCTGCTTTCCCTGCACCCCCACGAGGCCCAGACTTTCTGTCCTCCTGATTCACTTTATGGGAATTGAGTTATTTTATTTCACCAACAGTTAACCAACAGCAAATACACACTAATGTTTCTCTTACTAATCTTGCTCATAAAGCATTTATTCAGTACTAGTCCAGTTTACTTTGGAGCTGGGCCCAGTTAGAATAAAGGGCTGCAGGAGTAATCCCTTGCTGAGGGCAAAGGTGCTGCTAAACTTTGCTGAGATTTCTTCCCTAGCTCATCTTCTCTTCTTTCAGCAGGTCAAGAAGATCTAAGTAGGCCCACTTCTTGTTCCCTCATTAAAAAACAGAGGCATTTAACACAGAAAAACAAATGTATTTGTTCAGAGAGCAAAAGCAGCACATGATCTGGCAAATGACTGTCTTACACCCTAAGAACTTTAGGGCCACCCTATGCATTTAGATGATTTTGAGTTTCCATGTTTGGTTTTGGTGCTCTTATCTCTGAAATCCTTCAGTGAAGATGCTTCGATCCAGAGTGCTGATGCAAAAATCCCAGAACACCAAACCTCTGTAGCAGAAATGCTGACAGCTCTATCTGAAAGTAGCATTGGTGGGTGCTGGCAGATTAATACAGGACCTGTACTGCAAAGAGATCTCCGGAACACCGCATTTCCATATTGAGCTACTGCCCTGTATGTGTCCCAGCATTTATCTGGGAACTGAATGGAACACACATCTATCCATGAGTAAGGATCCCTTTGGCATGTCACTGGATCTTGCTGGAGCAATATCCCTGATATGGCACAGAAAAGGCACCTAAGAACTAAGCAGATCCATGGATTTCACATGGATTAGGTAACACAGCACAACTTTGCACTGTTTTAAAAGTCCCTGCAGAATCAGGATCCCTTAATATGTGACAGCCATGCTTAACATTGCAGAAAGATACCACACTGGTTAGCATCTGAGTGTCTGAATGTCAAAATGTATTGTGAGAAGAGGGAAGTAAGTTTTGATGCAACAATAATTTCTTATTATACAAACACCCTCACACCTGTCTATGGAACAGTGTCTACTTGGTTAATAAAGGAGAGGCAACATTTAAATTATGATATTAGACCTCTCCAGTCTGGAGAAGCAATCTCTTTCATTAATGCTGCTCTAATATTCCTTAATTTTATTCAGCATTGCAGGTTCATTTACAAAACAGACATTATGATTAATGAAGTGACATTTCTCTATAAGAAAGAATTCTCTGACACATTAAATTTTTACCCATCTCCAAATCACTGTCATTTCAGCCTATCCTTCCCCTGCTCATACCCACTCTTTTCAAGCAGCTTCTGAAAGATTCCTTCCAATTGCTTCAAAGGTACTCATGCCTTGATCCTACAAACACCCGTGAGCAACCAGAAAATGCAGCTTCTTGAAAAACAAGGTTTTTTTTAGAATTGTGAAGAACATTTTCAACAAATAGGAAAACTCAGTGAAATGTGCAATTGCCATTTTCCCCATACACTTTTCTTATTTGCCATGTTGTTTTGACTGGGAAAAAAATAACGAGTTGGAGGAGAGTGAATTAGTGTAGCTCTCACTATTGTCTGTGACATCCTTTATGTACAACTTGCTAAAACCCCTTGGTGTTCAACTGCCTTCTATCAGAGAAGATTTTCCCAGCTGGATTGTCCTTCCTTTCAAGCCATAAACAACTCCTGGGACAGGGACCCCTTGTCCCCACTTAGCCTTAGCACCACATCCAAGCATCTCGCCCCCCTTGTTACTTTTTGTATAGACAAGTACAAATTTCAGACAGAAGGGTTCTAAGGCAAGAGACTTGAAGTGGCTGAATGCAGTGTTGGCCTCTGGGACACGCAAATGTGGATTTTCACCCTTGGGGCAGCACAGGGAATTGCACCAGGGCTTCCCACACCTTTGGTAAGTGACTAGAAAGACAGGAATTTAGATTTTAATTGCTTCTGATTTTCTGTTAAATGAAAACTTCTTAGTTGACAAAAACTTCAAAAGTTTTACACATATCTTGAACCAAAAGCATTTTTCTCCCCATTTTTTTTTCATTCAGCTACCAAAGCAAAAGACTCAGCTATACATGCAACCCTAAACCCAGTGTTGCACACTGATGGACAGTCAACTCTTCAGTTCCACTGCGTTGAGTTCTCTCTACCAGTCTCTATTCACTCAGTCTACAAAAGAAGGCATTTGTAATAGAAATTGTTAATATTTCTAGAAAATAAAATCATATTCTAGAATTACTGCTCTCATTTGTGACCTCTTAATTCTCACAAAGCAGGTGATCCTGGTTAACGACTAGAACACAAGCATCTGCTTATCCCCCTCCAAAAAAATGGGTTAATAAAGCTGAAATTACACAGCTAATGGTGTGGATAGTCTACCACAAAAGTGTGATCATATTTCAGAACATTACATCTAGCCCAATTTTAATGAAATTAAAATAAATTACTATTGCTATTTCCTCAGCTATTTTAAGCCACCTATGATTTCATAAACAATAACAGCAAGGATACATTACCAGATTTTTGGAAGGAAAAATTAATTCAGTAAAGGAAGAAAGAACGATTATATGTAATATTCTGCACTGGGACATAAATCTGAAAAAGGCAAAAATAACTGTAATTATATAAGAAAGTTCTAGCCAAAGCAGGAGAACTGCATAACTGACAAGGAAGATGCTATCACTGTGTAATGCCTTCCAAGAAGCATGTCATACAGCTTTTAGCTGAAAATTAGGAGAATGCATGAATTAGAACTTCCCCATTTGTTACCAAAACTACTTTGTCATGTAAATGAGCAAAGAGTATTGAAATTTGCCAGAAAAAAGTATGTCCCAGAATTTGATCCAAGATCAAGTCTTCGTTGTTCACATAGGATTTGCATTGAAATTTCCAGATTATTAAACTAGTAACTTGATTATTACAACAGCAACTTCTTCTGAAAAAAGTATACCTCCCTTGAAACATGTAAATCACTATCTTCCCATAACATTTCAAAATCTCGGAGTTCACATTACACCAAACGTGTGACAGAGCAGCTAATAAAAGAATAACTCCAAAGGCTGCAGCACAGAATTAATAGTGAGTTTGGCAGATGCATCTCATATTTAAACTGAACGTTGATCCCCAGCACAAACCCCCATGCACCACACCACAATCTTTGACTTTAGTAGCGTTCTTCAGGATCAGAATGGACCGAGGCAGCTGAGATGAGGCAGCAAGACTTAGCATAGATGGTGAGAGAACAAATTCCAGGCTCTGAACAGTGCTGTTACTTTGCTGCAGATATCTGATACTAAATTCATCAAACGTGTATAATTTCAGTATGGGATAGCAGACAAGGATGAAGCAAGCTTCATTCTCTGAAAATCAATAGTTTAAAAGCAAATCAGATAAAGTATCTGTAAATTCCTTTTAATTCAAAACTGGATCATTTAAGGCATATTTATTCATTCATTCTTAAAGAGTCCTCCTTTTTTATCTTCTCATTTTAAGCATAGAGCTGACATAAACATCCACATGACAGAAATCACGAGCTCCAGCACATGCTTAATTTAAGGCTCATCCAACAGCTCCAAAATACTTCTGTGACATGGATTTCAGTGCCTTACCAAACGAGGTCTGCTTAAATTTGTGACAAATCATAACTGTATATCAAAATAAACATTTCTTCAAAACCAGATGGAACTGTAACTCCCCATGGTCTAACCCCATCAGAATAATTCAAACTGTGTCTAACTCTTGAGTAACTCAGAGGATTTGAAAAAGAGCATTACTTAACCAAAATACTTCATGATTTAAGAAGTATCCAGTTCTGACGGTTTATGGCAAATGGAGAATTTGCAAATGTTGGACTGCAAAAAATTAATTAAGTGAGAGCATATGTTTAATTATAGCTATTGGAAGAGGTAACTATAATTACTAGGGAAACTACTTTTGACACAAAGCATTATGTGACATATAATTATGAGAATAAAAATAATAAGTATATATTAACTGGAAGAATATCTCAATCCCAAGAGCTAAATTTAATTTTTTTTTTTAGCCAAGACAATCTATACATTCTTAGTTAGAGTTTAACACAATACCCACCTTAGAACACATGTGTAGAAACCACTGTCTCGCAACTCAACCGAGTGAAACCATATTGAATCTTCATCCTTGCTCATCCTAACTTCAGAAAATATAATGGGTTCTTCTAAATCTCCTTTGTTTTTGTACCACATAAGCCTAAGTCCTGTGCTTTGGGCCATGCTATAATTAGTTCTGATATAGCTGTAGAAAAGGGCACATTTCACTCGGACTGGTTCACCTGCCAAAGCCATGTATGTCTTGAGATCCACTGACCAGTCAATGCAACCATCAACTGAAAGCAAAACAATAATAAAGAAATATTAGATACAGACATATCTTTTCAAGATAGTGAAAGTCAGCTTGTGAAATGCAATGCAATTAATTAAAAGAACCTCTGATTTATAGCAGTGTGAAAAACCCAAAGCAGCTATTGGCAATTAAAGGGTTTTATACACCTTTTTTAGTTACAAGTAAATGCAAATGTGCAGGCAATAAATACAGCGCATTGGGCCAGCTCAATTCCATTTCTTTAGAATATCATCACTTTCATCCCCAAACATTAATTCTTTAATAAATAAACCAATTGTTTTTACGTTAACTACTTGCCCCAGTAAGCCAGTTTTGATTTTTTTAATTCTTTATTGGAGGAAAATGTACACAGGCATCTGTTCCCAATCTTATCCCTCAAAACTTTTCCATTCACCTCTGCTAATTATGTTACATTAAAAAAATAAATAACAGATGTGACATACATCATTTTCTTTTCAAGGCAGTTCCACATAGTTGTTGTTTTTTTCCTACAGCCTACTCAAACTGTAGAGTTATGTATTATATACAACAGGATACAATTACAACATGCCATCTATGCAATCAAGCTTAATACAGGAATTGTACAAATACGAAAAGGGATCTTTTGATGTTCTGTGCAGCAAAAACTTTTTGAAACAGTTTTCTTGATAGTTCACTTTAAAAATTAACATATGTCAGCCAGTTTAATAAAAGATTACTTCTCCCTACAATTTTTTCTCCCATTATTTTAAATCATCTTAGTTACAGTATAATCCTAGAACATGCATCCACATCAACATGTAACTCCCCCTCACATCAGAGACTTTTTGATTCAATCTTTTTTATTGCTGGAAAAACTGTAAATCTGAAAGTTAACCAAGAATATAAACAAAGAAAAAGACTGCAAAGGCAGATCATCAATAGCCAAATACACTACCAAAAATTAATAGACTTAATGTGATGTTTCTAGAATTTATTGATCATATTCAGCTACACATTAAGTGGAACATCTTTACCCTTGATGTAGTTACCGCAAATTCAACCAAGTAAGGTTCAAGTTGCCTCTTCTGCATTTACAGTATGAATTCTCAAACTCCAAGTGTTAGATACTCATACACTCTCTATTTCACATACACCTTCAATAGCATTTGCTCATTAAGTGATTTTTTTATTTACTTAAACAAACGTAGTTAGCCAAAATTTTTACACGTGGTGGATTATCAGTTCTAGTACTTTTTTTTAGTGGCTTTTACTGCCTTTAAATTATGTCTACCATTTTTTAATGCTTCTCTTGAATCCTTCAACACTAACCATGATAAACGGAGGGTTTTAATTTCTCCATTGCAGTAAGTCAGCTTTAATTGTACTGTGATCACATGAATCATGCAACCGAACCATATTTAAACCTGTTTACGCTAACCACTTTCATACATTTTTAATACATAAACTTCCATGTAACATCTTGTTTTAAAACAAACTTTACTTGTAAAACAAATGAACAGAGCAGAGCTGGAAAAAGAACCCAAGACTCCCAGTCCTAAAAACCCATCCAATCAATTTTTACATTAAAGCCTGGTTCTGACATCAGAAAATTATTTTATTTAGGTGGCTTTGAAGGCTTTTACATCAAGTGGGTATCAATGTACTCCATACAGAGCTTCCTCACAAAACTTCTGTGCTTTTTTTAAGCCCTGCTCTTCAGGCTGGTGCGAGTTTACAATCAAAGAGCAGTGCAGAGCTTACAGCCGCCTTCTCTCAGCAAAGGATGTGAACAGCAACGCTGAGCTCTCCAGATGGCTCATCCCCGTTCTCCAGGCCATACAGGCGTTCTCAAAGGCACCCTTCCTCCTGTGCTTTAGCAAAGTCACAAAAGTCTAAGTAAGCTGCCATGAATAGGGGTGCCCAGAGCTGGAATTTAGACCCAAACTAATTCAGCCAATCTAATTAATTCTGTCAATCTTCTGTCAATCTAATCCTGTCATGTCATCTAATGCTTTTGAACCTGTGCTCGTTCAGCAAAGTTAAACCACAGTAAAGAATAACTGTCATTCAGACACACACGGAAAGCTTGTGGGTCAAGCAGAAAGGGGCCAGTTTTTCAGTTACTTCACAGAGCAGAGTCACAATTAGGAAGAGTTATGGAGTTAGATACTGACCCAATATGGAAATCCAGCTTTGGAAGCTGAAAATGCCTCTCCTTCCAATAAAATTTCTCCCACATCCACACCAAACAACTTGTCAAAGCACAGCTCAAACAAACACTGAGCATCCTTCAGTGTCATTCACTCTGCCTCATCTTCCACTTGTATTTGAAAACGTCTTCTCTCTTCTAGCGTGCACTTCTATATTATTTTATTTTCAAAATTACAACTGCTGGAGTATATAAAGCACAGTGGACCAGATGAAAGACATTGGAATGGTAATTTACAGCCAGGTCATTAGGGTGTCTAAAACCCATCTCCAGCTGCCCCCAGCGGAGAGCGAGACTGTGGGGCCGGCACACCGCCGGCCATTGCCAGCACGCCAGTGGGGTCACCGGCCACGGTGACCCGACCCCAGCCCAGCACCTGCATCTCAAAAGAAGGAAAGAAAGAAAAGATTTACACTAGAGACCTTTTTCCCATTAACAGTATCTGGATGGAAGAATTTCAGCAGCCAGCGGCGAGGCTGACCCCAACACAGCGAGCGCAGCGGAGGGGGAAGGTGCAGGCAGGCTGCCTGCCCAGCGCCCCTGCCCGCACCGCTGCACCCCTGCAGCAGCTCGCTCCCCGCAGCATGCCAGGAGGTGGTAATTACCAAGAGGAGAGCACACAGGGAACGGAGCAACCATTCATTATAGGGTTGATGACATCTGCGGAGGGGAGAAGTCTCACAGAGCGCCTTGACTAAATCTTAATTATTGAAGAAAGACTAATCAAACAGGAGACGACTTTTTCCCCTTGTTCTTTTTTTCTTGTTAAATACACAGTCAAGAATGTTTCCTCTTACAAAGCTGTAGAGGCTAAAATCTAGGTCAGGCTCCCTGCGCTCACGTGGAAGCTGGAATTTTTCCTCTTGCCGCGCTGTCACTCACTGGAGCGTGAGCACTGTTAGATTCGTTTGGAGTATTCTCCAAGCTGTCGTTACAAATTACTGGAGCTGCTTAGGTGGAGTTTAGCACTCCATTATCCAGAACAAAGTTTGCTGTCATTTTTGTTGGGCTGGCTCTCAATGAGTAATATAATCAGGGTGGTAAGAAGAGAAAAATAATGGCATTAGAGTGAGGCGCTTATTATATAATAAATGTATATACATGTTTTCTCTGCTACCCAATAATCAGCTGACCCTCAGTAAGTGCCTTATCGAAAGCCCATTCAAATTAAATCCTATCTATTGTGCATGCATTGTAGATGCTTTCAATAAAGACCATTATTTGAAATATTTTCTAAAATTTGGAGCATTGAGAGGATATGTCCCATTTTTAGCCCAGCTTCCTAAGGAAAAGAGGTTTGCCCATCTATCTCCCAGTCCCCCCACTCCATTAGCATAACTTCTAATCCAACAGACTAAATTCAATCCTATTTGGTAGAACATGAAAGCGTTCAGGTACACAAAAGCCCTACATGGGTGCAGGCGAGAGTCCCGATGTGGCCCCCGCCGGCAGGGAAACACAGCAGCAGCTAATGACAGTGGGGCCCCACTGGGCCCATCCCACTTAACTATCCAGGCTAACGCAACCCGAGAAGATGGTGAATCAAAAATGAAGGTTTCAAAATTATTAAGCAAATTATAGATTAAGCTGGCTGACAATAAGTTACTGCACTTTTATGTTAGCAGTCACCCAAAGTGTGCATTGCATCTTGTTCCCCAACATTTCCTGGTAATTTCCCATTATTCTTATTTTAAATAAATCTAGTTGTCTAGGGAGTCTAGATGCATTTTAACATGAACCATAATAATTTATGAGCAATTACAGAAGAGCATGTACATAGTCTCTGAGTAATTTGTCTTTCTGCTTGCTGTCATATAAATAATTTTTTGCATTGCGAATCTGCCTGTAATAATTTTTGTACGGATCTGTCACCTACAGCAATTTATATCATGGCATTGTTAAACATGTTTGCCTACCTTGTTACCTGAAAATCTCATTTTAAATTGAAATCATCAACACATAAATAATTAAAAAATAATATACTAGCTAATGTATTAAATTTATTGTTCCACAAAGCAAGCAATGCTTGTGACTGTAAATACATAGTCAGAAAAAAAAAATAAAACAAACCCCCAAACCACCAAAATTCCTCTGATACAGGAGTTTTATTTATCTATCACCCATAGAACAGTAGAGTCCAGGAACTGATATCCATCACGCTCGGGGTTTGCATAGCAACGACAGATGCCCTCCATTTAGGAAGTCCAAAAAGGGATGCAAATTTTTTAGACTTTTAAAAGAGAGAAATCAGTTACAGCCCATGAATTTTAGGCAACCTGGTATTTTCAGATTCTGATTCTGGAGAAAAGGCAATCCACCCTACATTTGAGCAAATACAGTAATGCCTTTAACAGCTTTGGCTGGATGTGATCTTCACAAAGGGTCAGGGTGTTAGATCAGGCTCACCATACATAATTGGTTTCACATCTCTGACTGTGCCATGCTAATTCTGCTACGGTGCGTGCAGACCCCTGCCAGCATGTCATCACAGCCTAGCGCTGCCATATGAGACCTGTCCATCAGCTGAGCCCGACACGTGGTCCCCTGCCACCTCTCTCCTCCCAGAGCCCTTCCCTGCTCCTCACACCACAAGCCGAGTAGGGAGCTGAGCCGCCTAAAAACTGACAGACCCCTATCTGTGATTCTTCAGAGAATACACTTCAAAGAAAACACTCGATTGGCTCCTTTGGGCACTCCTCAAAATCATGGATGTCACCTCCAAAGCAAGGTAAGATCTCTGCTTGCAGAGCTCCCTCAGCTTAGCTGATGTACCAAACCAAACGGTTGAACGACACTCTCCTAACAATTAAAGAAAATCCACTTTACCAAAAGATATCTGATCTGGTATCTCTGACACGGAGAGCAAGTTACCCAGTTCTACAGGGCAGGACAAGCCTACGCTGGCAGTACTTCAGAAGGGAGAGGACGGTGGCCTTCTCCAGCAGCAGGGAAACTGACCTCAAACAGCAAGCGGGGAGGAAAAGAGAAGGAAGTTCAGGTAAAGTGACAGTGATGTGTCTTCTCTACGAGTTACAGTTTTGCCCTTTTTTGAGTCAAGTGAACACTAGTTTTTGACTCTGACTATACTCATATTTTAAACTGCATTTTAGAAAAAAATAAAATAGTTGTCCCCTGAGGGATACAGTAAATCAAAAAAAATGTAGCTATTAGAGATTAAGACCACTTAGAAAAAGACCTTCAATCTTGAGAAAAAACAAGTTTATCATTATTCAAGCTGGGTGAATTTTGCAGTATTTCTCCTACTACCACTAACAACTTTAACTAAATAATTCATTTCTATCAGTAACATCTAGATTCAGAAATCATCAACCAAGACTAGTTTGCTGTAGAAACACAACATCTAAGAAGAGTATCACTCAACAGACTTTGTAGTTTCTCTACTCTGATCTCCATTTTCTGAATGTTTTCTAGCAAGATTTAGACCAAACTTACTGCAGAAATGTTTGGGACTTTCAAGACATGTAAAAGTGCAAATATTCCCAAATTTCTAAATCAAATAATGATGAGTGAAAAAAAACTTCATTAGATTTAGCAGCACGCAAATATTTCTCCAAATCTGGCTCATATATAAGGAAAAATGCATTTACTTATCCTTATACATTGGCTGATTTTTTTTCCAAATTTTGATAAAAGCTTCAAATTTCTGTAAGATGGGCTAAAAGGTTTTTTAAGAGTTGTATATGCTTCATTCTTTTTGACCAGCTTTTCTCATGAGCCATAGCTAAAAAAACCAACTCAAATGTCAAATATTCCAGCTGAACACTCAAAATTTCCTTTGAGGTCAAACAAACTGTAAATATCTACTGCCAGAGGTCCAAATGACAACGGATTGTTCTGTTCTGACTTACATATGCATACGGAGCCAGAAGCATTTTAGTCTGATACTGAAAATGCAAAATAAAGAACATACTAGTAGATCACCAATCTGTAAAATTCTCCAGGGAGAGAAAAAAAACAGCTTGGACCCTGGACAAATTCTCAGCTTCCAGGAGCGATGGCATATTAATGAGGTCAAGACATAGAAATTATACTTGAAGAACAAAAATGCTAAAGTAGTGTCAGTGGAAGTTACTGGACAGGGGCATTTCATCCTGCAGCACTTGTCAGAGCCAGCTTTTCAGGTGGCACCTTATCACAGGGATTTTCGGGAATGTTTGCTGATGGAGAGAAGAACAAATCACAGCTGGCAGGTTAGATTTTGCTGGAGACAGGCAGCTCTGAAACATATTCTGTGATGAAAAGGAAATCTCTGGTCTCATCATATTCTTTGCTCCCTCTTCCAAGTCAGATGTTCCTGGAGACAGATGGACCTGAACTGAAGTGCCTTTCCAAAGCTGTGCTCTTCTCTTCGAGCGGATTGCTCTGCTGAGCGCAGAGAAAGAGGAGGCACTGAAGCAACTGTTTAACATGCAGCATATTTACCCTAAAAATGAGTGTTTGGTGACCTTGATCTCCTAATCACTTCAGTATCTGGTGGGTTTTTAAAGAGTCTGTATTGAAGTAAACAGTACAGAAACTGGAACTTACAAAGTGGTAGGCTTTAAATATTCAGCATAGTGCCTTGATTCTCCGTGGCTGTCACCACGTTAGAAAACAATGTAAAAGGCACCTTGAAAATCAACAGCAGTAGAGCCAGGACATGAACAACAAAGAAATCATACTTCATGGCTTTATGCTTTCTTATATTTTGTGAAGTCCCAAGACATGGGTTCAAGGACTGTGCCCCAGCCTGCCCTGCCTTCTCAGCCCTCCCGCACCGCCTGGCCCCTGCCCTTCGCACTGCCGTTCCCCTCCTGCACTGGGGCAGGCAGATTTGGAAGAGTTGTGGGAAAGTTCATTTACGAAGCTCCTGCCTCTGCCCAGCCTCCGTCTTTGCTCCCACAGAAGTAAAGCCAAGTGGATGATCTGCAGTGAGCAAGTTATCTGAACAATTAAACCTCTTCTCTTGTTTGTGGATCTATAAATGAATCCCCACTTCTTCAAAGTCAGCCATGAAATAACACCATTAAATTAGGACATCTCTCTTCTTTCCTTATCCCACGAGCAAGGGAACATTATTTTAAACAAAAAGTATGATGTTCTAGATTGGAGTGGTCCGATCAGTTATGTGACACCACATCTGCTTCTTGGACTGAACAAGTAACAAAACTTTCCTGTTGAATACTAACATTTTAAATTCCATAAACAAACAACTCAGGCACCCAACAACTCAGTACAAACACAGGTATGAACTCAATAAAGACTGTAAATTAGTTGTTCACCCAGCTCTGAAACCCATCTGAACACCAATATTTTTTTTATATAATGCTCACAAAATCTAGTAAATAAAAATAGTTCCACTTTCTAAGCTCCAGAAACGGGGAAAAATAATTTTTTCTAATATCTTCCACAATGAATATTGCTGTTTTTATTAGCTCTTTGGATTCCTGAGGAAGTCCATGAACAATGGAAAAGCACAGAGAGATTTCACAGCATCTCTGATACTTCTTTGGCGCACACAACTACCTTTAGACAAATTAGATCAAAAACCAAGAAGAATCAGTATGTTAGAAAAGGGAGAATAATAAATGATTTACGTAATGAGTAAATCAGAGTGAAAATATTCCATTGCATTTATAAAAAAAAAAAATTATCCTAAGAAGATTTTGGGTAAAGAGCAACACACTGGAAATATGCTTCATATCTGAAGGTGTAGGCAATTAATATTTTAAGTGGTGTTGACTATACATGAGCTCTTTAAGGACACTCTCTGAGACGGTTTTAATATGCTCCAGCTAACCACATTAACCCACGGAGACTTTCACACACTTCTGTTTTCAAGTCTTTAGCACCATGCAAACTTTGGGAAAAAAGCTGAATTCATTTCAATAATTGATGACTCTCTTTTCATTAGTCCCTTTGAATAAAGTTACTGAAGGTAAAGTAAATGGAAACTAGATCCCACATCAGGTAGTTGCAGTCTCAAGTAATCACACAATTAGGAAACTCTATATCCACTGCTTGTTATTCCCGGGAGGGAATTGTAGGAAAGAGCTGTGAATAATAAGAATTTAAAATTAAAGAGAATGAAACTCTATTAACTTTCTGGTCCCTGTGGGGCAGAGGGACTGGTGTACATGTACAAGATTATTTTATTTTTCATCTGTTTTTCAAGTACGTGGACAGTTTGAGTTGGATTATGTGCTTTGAGGGCACCATCCTCTTGAGCTTGGATTAGGTTAGGCAGATGGACTCCCTGTTGAATACACCAGACTAAACCCATTTCCTCTACTGTCTGCAGAGGGCAATCCCTGAGTGACACAGTTCTGCTCTAAGGGCTCTTTCTACATCTCACTTGTGGCAGAGGAAGACTGGTTGACAGAAGAAGAGAGCGAGGGGACCATCAGAAGAGCCTAGGGACAGTATCACACCCCACCACAAGAGGAAAGCAGGACTCAGTTATTCCTGTGCATGAGCTACACAGTATTTGTGCAAGGTTTAAGCAATTATTCACTCGGACAACTCAGCAGGGACATTTCTGGTAGGCCAAATTCCCCATTTACCATGGGCAGCTCATACCTGACCAAAGGGCGTGCCTTGCCTGCACAGCCAACCACACCATCATGCAAGATCTGTGAGCAGGAGCCCACACTTCGAGCCTCCAGAGGCTTCTACCAACCTACTTCACCCCAGTGATTTGGTCCTACCACCAACACATCCCTTGATGGTCACAATTTGCAGACACATTAAAGGGAGCCTTTCGCATGAATGCCCATACTTGGGTGTGCGCACGCTCTCCTCCCTACTCATTAATCATTTATTTTCTAGCTTACAAAGATCCAGTCAGTCCATCAGAAGATAAACAAATGCTTTACAAAACTAGTTCCCCATCATAAAAGCACTAGGTAGAATGAACGTTTTGGGCCTTGGACATTTGCAATCTACCTGATGAACACACTGCAATGTGGAAAAGAAAAAAAAAAAAAAAAAAGAAAAGAGACTGCACAACTTTAAATCGGGACATGATCATGAATAGAAAGGAACAAGTCAAGTTCATCTGAATTTACTTGCAACAAATAACCAGCTTTGGTCATTTGCTTTGTCTCTACACATTTACCTTTGGATATCTAGACATACTTACCATTTTACAATTGTTATGCCATTCCCCCTGTTATCTAGCAAAGATAATTTCAGCTGCAGTGAGCCAATTACCATTTCCACTTGCATGACAGGTGGACCTCTGTTTGAAAAGGTTGTGACCCACACTCTAACCTAGGTTGTAATTCCTCCTCTCATTTTAATTCATTAGCTGCACGGATGCAGCAGAATTTAAATAGGAAACTCTCCTGACTGCAGAACACACTGAATTTCATTTCAGTAAAATGAAGAGTCACACATCAAACCAATATTTGCTTTTATAGAACAACCATGAATAGAATTGTTAGAGGGTTATTTGACTAAAATGTGTCTGTAACTGATGAATTATGAAGTGCTTTCAAACGGAGATATTTTTAAACAGTAAATGTTGTTCTTAAGACTTTTGTTTCTATTTAAAATAAACAAACATAGAGTTATCCTTATTGCAAGCTATTATAATTACATGTAAAAAAGAAAAATGAAGGATGATTGAAAAATGAACCGTTACAAGAGCTACCTGTGTTACAGACGCGTGTCTCTAGGTAAAGCAGCAGGCAGTAATGCAGTGCTGTGCTCCGTAATGCAGCGCTGCACATTTGTTTAGGTACACCTTTACCATTTACATATACATTTTCTAAAACCTGCCTGTCGCAACATCCTGCAGCACTGCATCCATTGGCAGCTCCACACACCCCAGTAATGCTTCTCCAGTGAAAACAAGGGCCACGTTCATGGGACCATGCGCACCTTCATTTCTCAAACACAGACCGTGAAACGGGGGCTGTGATGGCAGACCCCCCATCTGCCAGATCCCCCAAAATCCAAACCCACTTCCAGATCTGTGAGCTGTGGCCCTGAGCAGGTCATGTCACCACCAGCGTGACCCCTCCTGGTCGTCTCTCAGTCCCCCATTCTGGAGAGGGGCCACTGTGTCATCACCAGGGCTGCAGCTCCCCACATGGGCACGTTCCCAGGGACTTCATCTGCTTCCCAGTCATTTTCCCAAGTCTTGACTCAGGAGGCTCAGACCAGGGCCAACGGCCGGCTGAAGCCCTACAGAAACCGGCACTGCTTCGAGCTGACGCAACTATTTATCTTTAAATAAGAACCATCATAAAGCAGAGACCCCAAACCAGCCCAGTTTACAGCCTTTTCCCCACGCTTCCCCGTAACTTCACGAGCCAGAAACAAAACTGCCAGCAGGAACGTTTCATTTATTAGTAAGCAAAAGCAACTAACTGCAAATACTTCATTACTAATACATCATTTGCTCAGAACAGCAAAAAACAAACAAGTCCGTGTTTTATTCATGGCCCTCCTGTCATTCTCAACGGCCTCAACTCACTCTGCAAAACACGCAGCTGCCGTGTGTTGCACCAAGCAGCGCCCAAGAGGGGGAGGGGAAGATGGAGAGGAAGGTGTTTGAGCTCCGGGCTGAGGCCGGGCCAAGATGGGAGTGGGGATCCGGGACGCAATAGAGGAGCCGGAGCCTTTCTTCAGATATCACCACATCCTCCAGCTGGGACACTGTTCTGCAGCCCCACCATCCATCAGCTCATTGTTATTAAACCATCACAGCTCAACATTAAAAGACGACATCATAAAAGCCGCCAGCAAAGCTACTGATAAACCAGAAAAATTACATTACTGGAGTAATTTTTTTAATTAATGTCTCCCCACTGGTACTGACTGGTTCCTCAACACCCAGTTAGCAATGTGGAGACTTCTCATTTTCTATCATGCTCTTGCTCACTCCCAGTTTCTTGACGTAACCGCCAGGCATCATTTACTTTCCCAGCCTTGGGAACTGACTGCCATAACAGTTTGAGGACAAGTGTTTAAGTAGTATTTTAAAACGATTAACACAACAAAGGGTTGAGGTGTCTACACCTGCATTGGCTTCTGTAGGGATCAGCCCAAACAAAACCAGTATGTTTTCCACTTAGGAAAGCATGTTTTCAAATATGGAAAATCAGTACTTAAATTCTTAAACAGAAAAAACTCACAGTGATTAGGGAAGACAGGACAGAAATAAGAAGCTGAATGCCTTCTTGTTCTATCCGTCACAAAGAGGGTGCTCATTTCCAAGCCTGGCTGCAGTTATGTCAATGAGTTTGAGGGGCTCCAACTGCCCTGAGGACTCCCATCCCTGCTCGGGGCTGTCCCCACTCCTCTCGGCAGGCATGGGGAGGGCTCCTGGCTCAAGCTCAAGGCTGGGGCTCTCCCGCCACCCGCTCTTCCCTCACCGCTCCTGCTAAATACAAGTTGAATTCAGCAAACAGCATTCAGTGGAGAAGCTGGGGGTGGGAAGAGCATTAATTTTGACACAGTGGTGTGAGTGGATGCATTCCCAATTAAAAATATTCTATTTAATTCAACCTAGCCTATTTTACTGTTTTTTTGACTTTATCATTTTTTCAGTTCACGACAACAGATTTTTCAGTTCAGATGACAGAACTGTCATCTGTCCAGGTCTACATCTGAAGGAAGAGGAAAACGACTGTTCCCAGCCGGAGGGGAAAAAGCACACAGGAGGCATGTGACCTCAGGGTAGGCATTTTGGGCCACAGACAGGGAAGTGAAGTGAGGTCTCTCACAGTGTAACACATGTTCCCAGGGCATTAAAAAAAGCACTTTGAATCATCTCTCATCCAGGCTAAAGTAGAATTGGATGGCAACAAAACAGCCTTGTTTTCATAAGATACACGGTCCAGTCTAAAAGGTGTTGATGGCATTCAACTCCCGTGGAGGTCAGTGTCCCCTACACAACCTCTGCACCCTACAGCATTGGGTGCCAACGCTCCTGGGAGCACATCCCTACCATAAACTCTCTTTGTGAAAGGGGAAGGAGCATAAAACAGAGAGAGAGTGTGTTAGAACCAGGGGTATGAATAAGAAATAGAGAGATGCAGACGTCATACAAACTACGTTAAGGGAATTGCTGATTAAGGGAAGTTCTTCAAAGATGAAGACACTTTCCATTGTATTTCTGTTAAAAATAAGAGTATCACAAACGCAATCACATTCTTTCATGTGTCACTTGTGAAAGAAATGATATTTCACTGTCAGGTTGACAGTGTAAGAAATGCAATTAGAATGATTTGCATATTAAAGACATTATTATGTCTTCATTGTAAATATTTCCATCATGATGACTTTGAATAGAATCTTTGCAAACAGAAATATAAATATCCTCATGTCAGATTTCACATAATCTGAAATCATGCTGTGTCAAGTTGTCAATTTTAAGAATTCTCCTGAGCGATTACAAATCTCATTTTAATCTCTCTAAAGACTCATCTGATTTTACATAATTGGAAATAACCGCTGCTTGTAATGTGTTAATTTTGATGTGCAGTGAATAACATGGTGCCAGAACCCTTCCAGCCAACCACTATTTTGAAAAGCTGTGCACCAGACTGCCCATGGCTGCATAAACCTTTACAATGCAATTTTTTGCTATTGTTTAATACAAACCATTCCAAAGTATGTCATCAAAATGATGAGAACTGGATTTTTGTCTTCTTCCCTGGGACTAATCAGTGTGTCTTGAGTAAGAAAGATAAACCAATAAAACCTCATCAATGAGCTACAAACTTGAGATAACAAAAAGCATCACTAGTAGCCCAGTTGCTATTGGACTGCTGCTCTACGTAGTGGCCTCCTGTTAGAAGAGAAAAATCTACTTAGCAGGCATAAAGGACACTGCACTTCTTTGCTTCTATTTACATGTATTCAAAAATAGTCTTGGCACTCTACAGAGCACAGATAACACACCTGAAGGATGGGAGGAATGACAGCAGCGTCCCACTAGACCCAAACCAACAGACATGCAAGCACAGGCATGGACAGAGGGGACTGGGGTTACAACCCCGAGTCTCAAGAATATCCACAAACTTTCATTGGGCATACATGTACCTAAAACCAAAGAATATGGTGCAGGAAAGAGTGACTTTCAACCTGCTTTTGCAAACTTTACATTAATTAGGAAAGGATTTCTCAAGCACCCATGCATCTCCAAACTTTGTGCTGGGAAGAGCATTTACTTCTAAATGACAAGTGTAGGCTGCATGCAAAATATTCTGAATTTTTTGGTTCTCTAAATTACTGTTAACCCAACATTATTCCTGCCTACCTTGGGTTTTTAAATGGAATTACATGTAGCCTGCAGCTTCAAATCTAAATGAAAAATGTAGCTCCAATTGAACCTTAGGAAAAAAAAGGCAAAAGTTAATGAGATTTAAATTAGTAACAGCCAAAGCTTTCCCTTAAAGAAAACATTATCGATTTTAAAGAGCTACCTAATGAAAAAGAATGGCACTCATTTAGACTTTGCATGAGCTACATTAGAGATTCATTTATAATAATAAATAAGGATGTGCTTTACAGTGCAATGAATCAGCAAAATTTATGTACATATTTTTATGAGTTAACTACACATTCCTTAAGCCTTTAATCACAGTTTTGGGTGAATTGTTTATAGCAGTAAAGAAATTACAGTTTCTATGGCCCAGACCATCAAAAATAATTAAGTATCCATTCCCTATAAGAGTTAAACACCTACACAACTCTGGGGTTTATAATCTATTCTTCATTTGTAAAATGGAAATGGATACTATTCCCCTGTATTCTTTATTAAACAATGTTTCTATTTTAAGTTCAAGTAATTAATATTGGAAAAATTCTCCTCCTATGAAAGCTCTTTTATACAGTAAGTACAAAAAATGAGTATTACCGGGAGAGGGTATGTATATGCATTTTTTGCAAATTCCTTAAATAGGTAGGAAATTCGTCAAGCTGCTGTTTTTCATATATTTTCATTCAAACACAATTTTATACACTCGCAAGATACTTCATCATATCAGTACAGTTCAGGAATATAACATTGTGATCCTATGACATTTAAATATGGAACACCAGTAACCAGTAAATGCACAGGTAATTATCTGGTTGCATTTCATCAGCTTACCAAATCCAGTCACTTCTCTGAGAATTCCTAAGAAAACAGATGAAATCCAAGGCCCTCCAAGCACTTTTCAAATGACTTTTAAAAGTAAAGTACTTATACAAGTACTTTACAAGTTGGGGTCCAGCAAGCATGGCTGGACCCCATCCAAACAGAATCTCACCTCATACTTAATTAAAGCTCCAGACAAAACCCATCAGAACAAAAGGAACATTCAGTTCATTTGCTGAGATACCTGAAAGTGCTAAAACTTTAAACTCCGTAAGTGGTCAGATGCCTTCTTTCTCAGTTGCTGAAAGCAAGCTTGCCAGGGGGAACCCCGAGCCCCCAGCCTGGTTCTCCAGCTCCCACCCTGGTGGGTATCTGCTCAGTCACTGCTCAAGCCATCGAGCTGCTTAGAAGCACCTCAAAGTGCTGTCGTGGTGCTACGTATGGGCAGACTGACCTTCATGTAGTACCGACAACAAAAGATAGTTAGTGTAACACTTCACAAACACTAAAGCTGAAATTTCTCCCATGTACAGCAAAACCAGGAAGAAAGGTAACTGCAGTTCTCTCAATAAAGCAAGCAACAGGTTCTTATGTCTCAAACTAAGCTTGTGTATGCCGAGATAATAAAGAACACGGAAAGGTCCCACACACAGTACCAACAAGTACCGCAATCCCAGTACAGCGCTATTTTTGCAATGCAGTTCCCCAAGACATCATTTCACAGGGGAGATAATACTTGCCAAAGCATGTTTAACCTGTTGGACTTCATTTTTGCTTTGTTAAAGCAAAAAAAATAGATTTGCAGAGAGATGCACTTATTGTTAATAAAAAACATTCATACACATTAATTTCACCTGCTGCAAGGCTGTGCCTTGAAGAGATTCTTTAAAGTAACTCAATAAAACTTAATCCGCCTGTTTCACAGAACTAAGAATTACACCTGCCTATTTGTGAGCTGATGTACAGATCCCTGGTAGACCTCCTCCCCTACCTTCAACATCCTGCTGTTGTCCACCTTCACATGATTTTGGTCATCTTATCCACATTATTGTTACAATTCAGAGCAGTAAAGCAGCTTTGAATCAAATCCCACTGTTGTCCTGCCTTAGCTCTCTCAATTCAATCCACAAATTGTGTTTTAGTGTATGGAAACTACATTTCATCAGGAAGATATTACCTCAGAGGCTCTGCTGCAGGTACACACACAAGCGCTCCCTCCCCGGATGGAGACAAACAGCTCCGAGTCAATGGAGCTCCAAAGCAGACAGGAGGTGGCGAGACATTCAACCCCAGGGACCAGCGGAACCCCAGCACCCGACCTGGTTGAAGCAAACCCCCACAAACCACACACCATTTAGATGTGGACACTTCTGCCCCAAATCCTTTTTATTCAGTAATAAAAATTCTTTCTATTCAGTTTGAAAGTGGTATGCTTCAGACTTCGTGCATTAAAAGAAGAGCTCCCAGAGGCAAGCCAACCCTCAAATACGTAATCGTTGGGAAGAACTTTTGGTGGAGAGAACAAAATTGTAATTGAAGTACACTACGTTGCTTTTGTACATTGGTCTTCCTTTCTTTAATTATAAAGTAAATTAATAAACATGAGTATTGTGTTTGTTTTTAACTGTGGTATTTCCTAAGGCATGACCAAAAAACCCTTGAAACTGCAGGAATTGCATCCTCGAATGGATCTTAAGGGAAATAATTAATAAAATTTTCTCTATCATTGGTTGTTTCCTTAAACTATATATTCCACTAATGTTCAATAAAATTCCTTGAAGCTCAACATACCTGCTCTGGCAGGGGGGGTGGACTAGATGACCTCCAGAGGTCTCTTCCAACCCCAATCACTCTGTGATTCTGTGAACATAACCAGTCCTTTCTACCCCACGTAAATGACCGGAGTACATTGTACACCGGCAAGATGCCCCACAGGAGAACTGTGCTGGCTCAGCAGAGCTGTGTGGATGGGAACGGTCACTTCTGTAACCCCAGCTCTGGTTTAGATCTAAACCGAAGGGACTAAGAATTACCAGCGGACAGAGGGCATCAGCTGGCAGTTGAAACAGTCCTAAATTGAAGAATAACCTAAGCTAGATCTGAGGGAAGCAATAAACAGCTGTTACTCACCCTGCTGCCATAGTGATTTTCACATCACAATAAGCCTAAATTTTAAAATGTTTCTCTTGCTTTTATTTGATTCTGCGCTTTATACCACGCTGTTTCTGTCCAATCTTTTCATAGCTGACACCCGAGTCACCTTCTGATGTGTTATGGGCCACAGCTCAAGAAACCCCAATTTAAAGCCTGCTTCCCAGCAAACCAGTTTGTACGCAGCTCAGCCTCCTCTGACAGTGTGCAGCCTTGTACTTCTTGTTAACACCCTCTAATTTTAATTACCACTGCCTACACAACAATGAAGAAAGCTTAGCACATCACCTCTGAATTCCAAACCTTCCACAAGTAACAGGCTTCCACAAGCTTTTTTTCTTTTCCTTTTTTTCTTTCTCTTTTTCTTTTTCTCTCTCTTTTTCTTCCCCCCCCTTGTGTGTCCTGCAGGTTGCCATTTTTGCATTGCTTCAACCCACAGTTTAACTAGGTTCATATGCACTCTGTACACCAGTAAAACCTTCAAAACTTGGACATTTAAAGTTTGCCTTCCTCCCCAAGAGCCTTCAGATGAGCGTTTGATCTGTTTTAAACATTCTAGTGGGAATTCGTACAAGCACCTTGCCCTTTCCTTTCTGCCTGCAGGAGGATTGCCGCTTTCATTGCAGGGAGACAACAACTATAAATATTCTGGCCATACACACCAAAGCTTCCCTAGTGGAATGATGTACAAGAGAGATGGTATTTATTTGGGGATGGAAAAGACAGTGTTCACAAGGAGGTGGCTGAATCATTCAACCATTCATTACGTCTGTAGCTTTAACAAGTCTCCTTTGAGCTTTAACAAAAGTTTCATAGTCAGGCGAGACCAAGCTTTGTGCTCTTTAAGCTTCGAGCTGCAAATGAAAGAAGACCTCCTACAAAAAGTATCTGAAGATCGTTTCTTCCAGCTTTGCCAAGGCCAGGCTTTCTCCGGTCTTACATCCCAAGGAATGGTGAAGGCTATCTTAGGACAGCCTTCTTGAGGAGACAAAGTCTGCCCACCATTCAGAGGCAAGATTAACATGCTAAGGAAATACCTTGGGCACTAAAGATGCAGTTTCAACTCTGATTTTATTTTATCAGAAAAAAATTATCTAGTACAGACTTTGTCAAAAGAGCTTTGTTAACGCTAACACTTGCGGAACAACTATGCTAATACGACATTTTCCATCCACTTGTTTTGTACTTTTATGTAACTTAGCAATAAACTACGGCAAGTCACTCCCAAACCCTAATATTTGGCCATGTGAGTATGTGGGAGGTCACTTTTTTACTACTTTTACTGAGCTAATTTATTGTCATTTATTACTTACGTAGAGTACACCTGCACTTTAAACCTGACTAAATGTGCCATCTGGCCAATAGTCTTGTGGACACAATGTTGGTTTATTAAACATGGTTATTATACTACTACACTAGAAAAAAACATTTGGAAAGTTAATTTCTATGCATGCAACATCTCCATGCTTTCACACAAATGCCTGGCAGTCACTGGAGCACACAGAGCAGCTGCACCTCTTACTCCTAGATTTAGCTTAGAAACCTGAACGAAGCTGAAAAGGGGAATGTCTTGGGGAACTCTGGCAATTAAAGAGATAATATGTCGCTGTGACACTAGAACCACATTTAGAAAGGGGACAAAATGGCCATCCTTTCCTAATTAGCATTTTTAAAATGCTCACGAGTTTTCAAAAAGCCTCAATTCTGAAATTCAAGCATGCAAGTACACTGGTACTTGTAGAGCCACCAAGGTTTAGCCACACAGCACTTGGTCATCTCCTCTGTGATTATTATGCACATTCACCACTCAGTGTGCTGAATAAAAATTACAGGCCACGCCTAGATGTTTATCAAACAGATAAAAATAGGCTTATCCCCAGGAACATACATGCTTGATAAGAGAAGTAGATAAAAGGCAGTGATACGTATCCCTGTTTCCTAAAGAAAACAGAAATATTGAAGCTCCAAGGCAAGAAAATATTTTCATACCCAGTAACTCTTTAAAAAACACACTGTTCAGGCAGTTCCTGATGAAGGTAATGGTAGAGAAGGGATCTGAACACAAATCTGCAGTCCACAGCTTTTCCTGCATGAGCATCCTGCTCATGGCTTGCTCGGTTTTCAGGTTAAAAAATAACAACCAAAATTAAACCTAGACTGAAATCATCAGCCTTCCACATTATTTTCACCTCAGAGCTGTCAGAGTCCAAGAGCAGAAGCCACAATTTAGACTTACACCACAGACATCTCTGCTAAGCCCTGAGCACCAAAGGTGCCCCAAACTGGGAGAGTCCGTTGCTAGAGCCCTCTTCAGAGGAGCTACGTGCACCTGGCTCCACTCACGGGGCACCTCTCCCCATCAGCATCCCACACACACCACCCTCAAGCTTTCTCAAATTGTGGGTTTGCCCTATGATGCACTCGCGATGATCCTTTAAACAGTTGGGGTTGGGGTTTTTTCTCCATCTTGACTCCCCACTTTTTCCCCACCAGTTTTTCCTTTTCAATCTATAAATAAGAATATTCTAGCTGAACTTTCAACACCCCACTCTGCTTCTGGAGACAGCTGGCTACACAAGTCTGCCTATTTATAAGTATTTTTAAAATACAAATGAAGAGAGAGGCATTTAGATTAGAGGGGTTGGCTGAGGACTTAAAATGCTCTGTTTTAAAAAAAAAAACAACCAAGAAGCTATAGGTAACCACCTCTGCACCATTTATCTATTTGATTTCTTTAATAGCTATTGTGATTTCTGAATTTAGTTTTCCTTTTCGTTTATAAAAGCCTGTTCCTGATTGTAGTCAAAACAACATTATTTTCTCCCTGGCAAGACCTGGTGCTGCCTTTCTTGACTTGTAACTTCCCTTCCCCTCAGTCTCAGATTTGGCACAATACCTGCCCCAACAGCTCAGCATGGCGACCTTCAGCATTGCTATTTCTAAGGAGATGAGGTGAGGACCGCATGGGGAAGTGATGTGACTCAAATACGTGGCCCCAAACCATTCTGCAATGGACACGTGTCTGTAACATCATCACCAGGAGAGACACTGTGCTGCGGGCTGGACTGCAGCTTCAGCAGCGAGCCAGCCCATACAGAGCTAACGGTGCTGTCACCCACGCGAGAGCCAGTGAGGAATGTTTAGTGCCATATGGCCACATCACATTGAGAGTGATACTCATTAAGGCGACAGTGTGGCACTTGCTTTTATTCTCTGAACAGACAGAACCCTAAAATCTCCAGGCTGTCAGTTCAGTAGGAAAGAAGAGACTTACTTATTTGGCCAATTTCTTCACAGTATGTTTTTTATTTGTATTTTAAAGCTTTCATCCCCAAATCATATCAAAGGCCAAGCATCACTGCCTGTCCCTTACAAAACACTAACTGGATTCCACCTGCACCTGCAGTGCATTGAATCCATGCAGTTATAGTGCGAAAAAGGTGAAATTTTTCTACAAGGGCTATAAAAGATCCTTCATGCTACTGTGGAAAATCACTCATCTGCATACTTCATGCAGCTAGTGGGGGAGCCAGCTGTGGCACAAACCTTCCACAGAGCTGGGACACTTTACAGGATCAGGTTCATAGATCCCACCAAGTCAAGTTTATGGTTCACGGCAAAGGTTGCAAAAAACCTTACTTGTGGCAACACTGAATGGGTGGCTTCTTCCAAACAGGCTGCTGTATCTCCACCTTTCACAGAATCACAGAATCTTCAGAGTTGGAAGGGACCTCTAGAGATCATCTAGTCCAACTCCCCTGCTAAAGCAGGATTGCCCAGAGCACGTTACTCAGGACTGCATCCAGGCGGGTCTTGAAAATCTCCAGAGAAGGGGACTCCACACCCTCCCTGAGCAGCCTGTGCCACTGCTCTGTCACCCCAACCGTAAAGACGTTTTTCCATGTATTTGAATGGAACTTCCTATGTTCCAACTTGTGCCCAGTGCCCCTCGTCCCGTCACTGGGAACCACCGAGAAGAGTCTGGCTCCATCCTCCTTCAACCCACCCTTTAGATACTTGTATGCCATAATAAGGTCTCCCCTCAGCCTTCTCTTCTCCAGGCTAAAAAGTCCCAGCTCTCTCAGCCTTTCCTCATAAGGGAGATGCTCCAATCCCTCAATCATTCCATTGGCCTTTTTGGCAGCAAGGGCACATTGGTGGCTCATTGACAATTTACTATCTACCAGGACCCCCAAATCCTTCTCCTCAGAGCTAGTTCCCAGCAGGTCCACCCCTAACCTGTGACCCCCAAATCCTTCTCCTCAGAACTACTTCCCAGCAAGTCCACCCCTAACCTATACTGGTGCTTAGCATTCTTCCTCCCCAGGTACAGGACCTTGCACTTGCTTATGTTGAACCTCATTAGGTTCCTCTCTGCCCAGCTCTCCAGCCTGTCCAGGTCACGCTGGATGGCAGCACAGCCCTCTGGAGCATCAGCCACCCCTCCCAGTTTGGTATTATCAGCGAACTTGCTGAGGATACACTCTGTCCCCTCATCCAGGTCATTAATGAATATATTAAACAAAATTGGACTGAGTCTTGACCCCTGGGGGACACCACTGGTTACAGGCCTCCCAACTAGATTCCGTGCCACTGATCACAACCCTCTGAGTTCTGTCACACAGCCAGCTCTCAATCCACCTCACTGTCACCTCATCTAGCCCACACTTCTCAGCTTCCTAGTGAGGATGTTATGGGAGACAGTGTCAAAGGCCTGGCTAAAGTCAAAGTAGATGACATCTACGGCTTATCACGGTGTAGTTCAAGGGCTACAAGCCAGGTCCTCACATTTCACAGCAAGCTATTTGCAAAACTTTGCTTTCATTTGAGAGCAGGAGGAAACCTAATAAGCATCACCAATTGCTCTCGCTATCCCAGCAGAGCACAGCATCAATGAGTGTGACGCGGTGGCTCGTCTTCGCTGTCAGCGGTTCCTGGCCATGCCCAGCAGGTTTGCCTCTGCCCCCCATGGCTTGCGTCCCCTCCGACCTGCACTGCCCTCGCCTCTGCCTCAGAGCAGGCAAGGAAAAAAATAGAGCCTTTAAAAAAAATCACTTTTTAAAAGGAAATGTATACCTGAAGTGATTTGTGACCCTGACTAAAGCTTAATTGCCTTTTTTTCACCTTGGCTCAGTTGAAGTGTAAGACAGCAGTCGTGCAGTGCCAGGAGCCAGTGGAAAGGAACACATAAAAGCCAGATTCCAGAATAATGCGGTAAGTGGCAAGGTCTTTACTCTTACTCCAATTTTTTCCATTTTTTTTTCTTTTACCTCCTGCAAGAAGTACCTAAGAGCAGCAACTGGGAAATCATTCCTTTCCAGGACAGGCAGCCAATGGGTAGAGGGCCCTGGGCAAGTTCCTCTGCAACAGGTTTGGGAGGAACATGTGTCTATCTTGACAGTGGGGCACCGTGCAGGCAAAAACCCTCCTCTGGAGGACCCAGTCCCCCCAAAGGCACTTCAGAGGATTGGTGCTGGCAAAGGGAACCATCAATGCAGACAACCCTCTCTTTAATTGTCTTCTTTCCAGCAGCAGGGTGCAGGTATGAGTAGGAGGGCGCTCAGCAGGACCTCAAAGCAGCGTCACCACTACAAACGCCTGCTGCCCCGAGCCACCCGGGTCCCGCTGCATGACCCCGGCAGCCTGCGGGCACACACAGCAGCGAGCCGGCTGCACGCCCCCGAGCAACGTCCCGAGGGAAGGAGTGGTCTCAAGGGAAACATACAGATACTGAGCCTTATCGGAGAGCACCAGACCGCACACCCACGCGCGTGTTTCAGATCTGTGTCGCAAGCTGTTAAACCTGCCGCAGCTCTGGCTCAAAATGCCCACGCTGCGCTTACGACGAGCCGAACCTGGGACTGCTGCCAAGGCACTGGGCTGCAGCGGGTCCGGCGCCGTCTGCACCGTGTCCCCACACACCTCGTCAGCACGGGTCCTGCTAAGCAAGTGGGAAGGCTGAGGCTCCCCCTCCCCGGCTGCCGAGCAATCTCCTTGCATGGGCTTGATGATTCAGAGCTCGAGCGCCGCGCAAGGCTGGTCTTGCGTAGCGGCACTGACCCATGAGCAGCCAGTGGTTACATGGGCTCCTTCTGCTCGCCGAAGCGGAGAAAAGCCTCCAGGGACTCTGCTCACTAACCTCTCACAGCAGCCATCACACGGTCTCTCCACATACTCCGATCAATATTTAAATGACAGTGACAGCATTAGGAGGCCCTCCCCCACGCACTGACATGGTGCCTCCAGCCATCCCATCTGACCAAGGTCTGAAGGAAAAAGAAAACATGAGCCTTGTACTGTGTATCTTGAAGGTCAGTAGGTTTAGGCATGTTTGAAAGTTTAACTAAGGCTTTATGGCAGGTCATCTCCCTATTTCCTGATGTGGAAACAATTTTATTTAATACTTCATTGAAATAACAGACCGTTGCGTAATACCCCCGACAACAGTCTTCATTGCAAACCTGCCGCCCCAGACAGGTAAAGCTCCACTACAGTGCAATTAACAGACTGTGATTAAAAGCTCTGTAATGTCCACCCAAAGCCGAGATGCCCATCCCGTCCCTTCCCCTGTCAAGGCTGAAGGAAAGCAGCCAGACACGGTGCCGAGGTGCTGCCCGCTGCCCTGCCACCACCAGCCTGCCAACACTCAAACCTGCAGCCTCCCCCAGCAAGCTTCAGCAGGTCCCCCAAATGTGCACCTCCGCTCCCTCCCACTCACACTGCTTCATACGTGGTTACTCAAAAGGTACAGTACATTACCGACGGCTCTGCTAAGGCAGTTTCCACTGTGAGGCACAATATGGCTTTTCCAAGAGCAGAGGTGGGAAATTGTGTTATGACAAAATGTTACGCTAGGGGCTCCGAGGCACTGTGGCTCCAAGGCTCCCTGTTTGGGGTAAAGTCCCTCTTCCCTCTCAGCACACAACAAAAGGCAGCATCAAACACACACCATGCTCTGCCCATCACTCGATCGCTGCAGGAGCGCCACACCACTCATACCCCTTGAGCCTGTGACACCTGGCATGCAGACAAGCGGAAAGGATTATCCCATTCTGGTATTTAAAAAAGGCACGTGTCAGGAGATTCCTCACTCCTAATTCTGACTTTCTTGCTAGTCCTCATTTACTGTCTTCTAATTTTCCCCGTTTCTAAGGTAGCACTTCCTTACACACAGAGAATCGCTGTAACCTCTGCAAGAAGCAGACCATCTGGGCTAAGTAGAAGGTCCCTGCTATGCACCGTGGAGAGCACAGACACTTTGGGATACAGCAGGTAATGTCTATTCATTCACCTTTCAGAAGAGGGGGCAGGAAAAGCAGAGACAACACAAGTGAAAAATGTTCCCCAAACACAGTTTTGTTCAATACATTACACCAGAAACTAAAAAAAAAAAAAAAAAAGTGACCATGCTTTATTCAAATTTCATTGCCTGAATTTCACCTTGGAACTGCTTTCAGCTTGAACAAAGCCCTTGGTAAAAGCCCACAGAGTGCGGTGACTCGAAACATCCAATGTTGAGCTACTGAAGACTTCAGAAAAATTCCTCTCCGAGACACCAACAGCAGCGGCGGGCAAGGAACAGCGCGATTCACCACAGTCGTCCCAGGACACCAGCCCTACAGCCAGCTGCGTTTCTTCGCTCCAGCAAAACCACTGGGGCTGGGCTACAGCATTGACGGAAAAGCCAAAGAGATGGTAAAAAGCAGCAGGGAGGGGAGTGGAGGGAAGGACACTTCAGGAAGGCTCAGATTAAAGATTCAACTTCTGTTTTAAAGAAGAATTTGAAGTAAGGCGGGTGCTAAAAATCTGTGGATGACTCTGTTTCTCGGAGAATGGCCCCTTACTGGGATTCTCTGCCCACCAGATGCAGAACCCAACAGACAGACAGGCAGTACAGTTAACTGAAAGTACTCTCAACCACATGTATATTTTTACACTGCTTATCAAATAGTCAGAAATTAGATTTTTCCATCAAAGTATTCAACTACTACTTTTCTTATTCCAGGCCAGCAGAAAGTACGTACGAGGAGGCACATTAGCTTTGTCTATCTTGATCAGTTTTCACTGACTGCGAAGAAGAGTTTGTTAAGTCAGATGGGAAGGCAGAAATTGGAGCCACTCACTGACTACAGAGCAAGATCCACATTTTTAAGGTGGATGGCTTTAGCTTTAAAGAACTGACGGGTGAGCAGCTCATGGGAAGCCCTGTAGATTCCCAGCAGCTCAAGGCAGCATTGCCAGCTATGAAGCCCAGACATGGATCTAAGTGTCTCCAAAGATCAGACGTTTGCCTCCAGCTTTAATGCACGGAGTGGATTTCAAGGTTCCCAGCAGTCGGACTATGCAGACGGAACTATTTCTTCCTAATCAAAAAGTCTAACCGCAGCTTGCCACTGGGAAGCAGGCCTTGCTATCCTTCTGTAGGAACAATTATGACCTTCCAGATCCTGCACTGATTCCAGTATCATCATTTTTCACACTTCCCTGTCACAACAAAAAAACATGCCCGCATTATCTGAATACAGACACTCGTGGGAGTGAGCATTATGCAGACTTTCACAAGGTAACTCAGATTCAAACAGATGGACAGACCCTGGTTTTTAAGCCGTACCATTCCACGGGGTTTCCTTTAGCCAATTTGATCACCTCCGAGGAAAGGAAGCTTTACACCTGATGCATCTGTGCTGAAAGACCCCCTGCCTTTAAAACGACTTCTCTGAGTGTTATTGGCAACAACAACATTAAGATAATGGCAAGACTGGCAGTGAGAAATTCGCAGGGGATGCAAAATAAATGAAATCAATTAGTATTATAAATACAGGCTGAGTTTCACGTGTCTCACATGTCAATTATTCATACTGAACTTTTGAGACTTTATTATTAGCAGGTTTGTTTTGGCAAAAGCTATAAAAAAATTAACAAAAAACCCCAACAGTGCTATTTTAAACTTGTGCCATCACACTGCAGTTTATATAGCTGCAAATAAAATGGAAGAATATTTTTATGAGCCATCAAATGGCTCAGCTAATACCAAGAGGTATTTACTGAAACAAAAATTCTGAACAAGCCTGCTTCACAGCAAGCCTAATTTTGATTTTTCCAATTAAATGAAAAACAATTCATACCCGTATATGAAAGTGTGTATGAGCTCTGTTTAAGTGTCGGCTCTAGTGGAACGTACATTAACCAAACGCATCGGGTTTGAGGTCAGCTGTCATTCTTTCCCAATTGCTCCCTGAGCAGATCACAGAGCAGATGGAAAAGGCCAGTTTGACACGACTCTTTGGCTTAATTATAGCATTACTAAGACAGCATATGGAGTTGGTATGTACTGTAGAATTTCATCCAATAACTTTATTTCTCATAAATTCAGTGATCTTCTTCATTTGCTTTTACTCAATCTTCAGTATGTGCATTGACTGCGGTTGAATTATTTTTACCTGTGCATTACTAGGTCAAGCATTCATAGCAAGCACAAGAGCTGCAAATCCACATTAATCTTCAAAGAATCACAGATTTAAATTCTATACCAAGTACAAGATCCTTTCCAAAACATCAGTATTTAAACTGATTCACTGTTTTCAGCGATAATTGTGTCAGATCCCTCGAGTTATCCTGTGATTGCTCAGACACAAGCAATGCCAGACTGGTCTAGTGACAAAAAGGCTTTGTATTACATAGACTAACACCCCCCAAAGAATCATTGCATGGCATATGCCTACCCATATGCACAACGCACCCACAACACCGTGCTATGCAAAGAGAGCAAAAATAGGTCCAATAGGAAGAGCAGAACGGATAAAGTCCCTAACACAGTACCTGGAAGCACAGGCGGTTTAGCATCATAGCATAGCACCGCTCCATTTCAATATCCTTGGTCTGCAGAAATCACTGCAGTGTTCAAATCTGCAAAGAACCACCTATCAACAAGAGATTTAAATTCTTGACACTGATCTTCTGTTGGAAATCTTTTAGTAAAGGTGAAAACCAAATAAAATTGAAAACTGTTGTTTGGTCCTCTACATACTGCAGTTATGTAGGTTTTTATAACAGTTATCTATGTCAACAGCTCCATTTGCAACACTGCAAGGGTATGTTGTAGGTGCTGACATGATACAAGAAGAGAACCACCTGCCATTGTGGAAAGGCATACTTTGGACTGCAACTATCACTAAAATTCCTCCACGGTCTATTATCACATAGAGGGTGCTTTGCAGCACCAGGTTGTACAGAATCCTGTATCACTGAAAAATGTATCAAAACCAAGAAGCAGGAAAACCCAGCTCCTACTTGATTATTTTAATACCCTTCGCCTGTTTTCCTAAAAGGAGGAAATGGGAAAAGGACAGAGCTGTCAGATTGTGGGAGAAAGCAGTTCATTGCCACTGCCCTCTGTCTAAACAGTTCAGCGTTTTCCTGCTGGGCAGGAATGGAATGAGGCAGCTGTTTGAAATCAAAAAGGGAAAAAAAACCACAGCAATAGCAAAGAAAACTGTTGGGTCTCTACGATTTCTAAACAGAGCTTTCGTGGAAAAAGCTTCATTTTGAAATTTCATCATGAAATTGAAAAGCAAACAAAGATTTTCTTGTAAAAATGTCACCTCTGAAAACCAATTTTCAAACAAGATGATGTCATTTTCAATCACCTCTCAGCTCTTAGTTGTAATACAAAAGACTCCTAATGCAGCAACTTGCCCTAACAAAGCAGACTGTCAAACCTCCCGTTGAGAACCTCTTTCCACAGCTGACTTAGGACCCCCATAACATCTTTGACACCTTTTGTTCTTCACTTCACCTGACTTAAAGCCAGCACAAATTAAAAAATATGGGTGGAAAAAGACAAAAGAACATAGCACCAAAAAATGTAACAGTTTTGAAAAATTCTCACTGCCTAAACCATTAAAACGCCTGATTTAAGAGGCCAGTTTCTCACATTGCCACATTAACAAATGATCACCATCAACCTGCAGTTTAACTACTTACATTTATAATCTTAGTGAAAATAGATGGATGATGGCTAATGGCTCTTCATTTGTTTCCTAGGCAAGAAACAGACCCTATTTCGCCAACTGGCAAGGAGGTACAAGCTCTCTGAGGTGCCACAGAGTCTGTCTGCAGATGCTCTCCGTTCCTTCTCAGTGTTTTCAGTGCACGCCAGACAGTGCGTGGCAAGTGATGGGATCTGAACCCACAGCAAGCACAGCCCTGCTGCAAAGAGCAACCAGGATCAAGTACCACTGACAGAAGAATATCAAACAAGGAAAGAAAATAAGGAATGAGTGCGGACGAATAAAAAATAATCAAATGAGTACTTATGGATGCTCCTCACAAGGCACTCTCTCTCTCATTTGATTCTTGCTGCACTCAGCTTCAAATGTACGTAAGCCTGCAATTTAATATTTTCTCCAACCCTGATAAGAAAAAAAAGAAATTCCTCCTGTGTCATTATAATTCAGAAACCCAGAAATGTCCCCTCTTTATTTTTTTTTGACAAAGCAAAGGTCAATTCTGGCTGTTCCCTCTGTATCTACTCTGGTATCCATGGAATCTGTGCATGATGCTGGAACTACTATCCCACACAAAGCAAGCTGCAAATTTGCCTCAAAAGTCCAATGACCAAAGCTAACAATTGCTTGTGGCAATCACAAACACCACAACCTCTGACTTCCATCCTGACACAACCCAGAATTGTAGTTTCAAGACTTATCTTTTTGTTAGAGAGGGCTTGTGGAGCTCTTACCTTCTGGGTCCCTGCCTTTGGATTCAAGACTGGTCCTATCTTAGCCACCATCTCAACCCCCAAATCTCATGATAGCAAAAATTCTCTGTAACTCCAGCCACCTGTGACCTGGTATTGAAACTCAAATCCAAAAATGCCCCAACTCCTGAAGGTACTGCTTACTCAGTGTTGTAACTTTGATCCATTTTTATGTTTCCACTAAGATTTACTTGACTTACATTATCATAGTTAAGGGTACAGGGGTAGGGGGGAAGAAGAAATTGAGATATTTGTAGCTGCGCTTTTAAGAAGATTTAGGCAGCCAAACGCCTTGGGAATTCTGAGCCTACAAAATCCAGTGCTATACAGAGAGCTGCACTCCACCCTCAATAGATCATACATTTCAGCACCCTTAGTACATGCATATTTTAGCTACATTTTTAACATCCAGTATTTAATATAATAACATTTCTTTACTCTGTAATACTTGTTGGCAAAAAAAAAAAAACAAACGCAATGTTCACGTGAGAGTTATCAAACTTTCATATACAAAACTTAGAAGGTTTCTCATTCACATTGTCTTGGAATAATTTTAAATCAGCCTGTTTCTATCCAAATGGCTTTGCAGAATGAAGTGCTTATCTGAAAGACAAATGACAGCCACACATTAATGAAACACAACAGCAGTAAACCTTCAGTTAGCTGCAAGCGCCGCAAATTACAAACACCCCTTCCAGAAGTGATCCCCCAGCCCATTACTCCCCAAGGGCAAATGGAAACTTGAAAGAGGTCTCCTAAGAGATGCTTTTACAATCACAGCACAAAAGCACAGGTGAAAGGCAATTTTTCCCGTAGGTGCATCTCCCAAGAAAAAATAATTCCTTCTTCACCTTGGAAACACAGAACAGACTTTTAGATAACCTAAAATAGAAATTATTTGGGGCTATTTAAGAAAGAAAAATATATTGCTTCTACCTAACATCTAGCTGTTATGATTAGAAACCAAACAGCGTTTTCACTACAATGAACTTTCAAGGCAAAATTGGAATGTTTCAACTTGACAAATATAAAAAAACATAGAGGAAAAAAATGGGTTTAAATGGTGTTTTAGATAACCCACTTTGACACTTCAAAATATAGAATTTAGCTTGTGAGGCATCCCTCACAACAAGGAAGACGTGCTGCACAGGATATGAAAGATGAGGTTATCTGCTCTGCTACTACAGGCAGGTCCTCAGTTCTGGTGCCTCCTTATGTATAGCCTAAAGTAAATTGTCCTACAAGAACTTGGTTATTGGTACAAAAGGCAAACTTGACCCTTATCTCTCAATAGAACTATTTACACAAGAACTGGGGTCACCAGGCCACTTTGGTGTGCGCAAAGCAGCACAGGGCAGAGTCCCAGGCAGTGGTCTGTGGGATAGCTCAGCGGTGCCCAGTCTGCTGCGGGGTTGACTCATGGGGGTGACCTGGGCAACAGTGACAGAGGCAGCCAGGCAAAAGCAACCTGTGATGCCCAAGGTCCGTCTGCCTTCTGGATGCAAGAATAAAGATGTTGCAACTCAGATACTATATGAGTGAAGACCATGCAAAAAAGACAGAGGAAAGATGCCAATGCGATGGCATGGCTGAACACGCAACCAGAGGAGTCATAACACGATTCTCCGCTAAATTGTTAAATGCAATATTCCTGAAGTCTCTAACTATAACATTTTCAATGCCTATTTATAAAGTAAATACATAAATACATGAACCAAAAAGCAGCAAGGTGGATTTAATGGACATATAACAGAAGAAACACTGTTCAGGTAACAAATTCCCAATTAATATCCTCAACTTAGAAAATTGCACACAGTTCAGTGAAACCTAAAGGTGTATTTTTAATGAGAAAAAATGTGTAGTCCATAGCCTCATCTTAAAAGAGTCTCTCTCGGGTGGAGCAGAAAACAGAAAAGAAACTTGGTCATCTCCAGCATTTGTGATAGAATCAGTTTAAACATAATTAATGGTTTTCCTGCAAGTATACTGCCAACAGACAAATTTAACCTGCTCCAGACTCCTAGGGTAACAGAATTCCCGGGGCAAATGCAAAAAGAATTCTGCAACTGCAGCATTATCATGCATAAAGAAAAGTTCATGTATATAGTAACTGTATTTCAGATATTTCTTTCTTATCATAAACTCTGGCTCACGGGCACTGTAACGCTACAAAGCAGCATCAGAAGCAGCAACTGAGCTTCATGCTCCTGGGGAATACACAGAAATGGTTTTCTAAAACTATCTCCTCCTCTTTAGATGTGACATGATATTCTCAGAGACTACCCTGTAGCCTATGCAACTGGGAAACCAGCAAGCAGAGAAGCAGGATGAATAAACAAAGTAACTGTCCTCAACTTCTTACATCTCTTCAACAGACATGAAAACCTTTCTAGACTAAGTTTATCAGAAAAAAATGCAGTTTCTTTCGAAGACTTGCTAAGATAAAAATTAATTTCTGTATCTTAGTCCAGTCTCCATTGGGAACAGGAAGACTCTAAATAGTACAACCGAATGACTGCCTGTTAAAGCAACAGTTCAAATGTTAAACCCATCCCAAATACAGGCTCAGCTCCTCACTCAGAGTGACTTGACCTGATTAAGTTATATGCATGTGAACACAGAGATGCCATCAGCTCACTTCATTTCAACATCCATTGAACAAACAGTTAATAAATTCTCCAGCTGCTCTTTAGAAAAAAAAAAATCATAGTCAAAGCCTCCTAGTGAAAAAGAGAAGTATCTAGATAACTCAACCTTCCCACTGAATTTTCCACTCTACTCCCATGGAAGGCGAGGGGAGCTTGCTATTGCCACCAAGACGAGACCTTGCCCAAGTTGGAGACACTGTAGAGTTGTCAGCCCACACTCTCCGCTCTCTGTGTAGGTTATGCAGAAAACAAGCACATTATTGACAGTGGCTCAATATTAGCAAAAAACCTTGCAGGTGGAAAAAGTTTATTAGGAGAAAATCACCACAAACATGTTGTCATTACATGAATCTTTTGGATAAATTTGATTTTCCCCATTTTTACATTATGAAAATTACAGTCTATGTAACTCTTAAGCCATGATAACCTAAGATGAATAACTTAGACACCTCTTCTAATTAAAATTACATGTATTCCGATTTCTTTCTATACTAAATCATCCAGTGAATCTTCCCTTCTCCCTATTACTCATGAACTGAGGGATGAAAATTTGCATCTTAGTTTAATCCAGAGATGAAATTGGTCAGATTACTTTGGAGTTAAGGGGACAGTTGAGGATGGCTGAATCGCCAGTCAAAAACTCTTCCACTTTTGTTACTTAACTGAAGATCTAAGGTCACAGTATTTCAAACTTTCCTGATCAAGCAAGGAAAAAGGGTGGTTTTTTCTGCTCCCACTTAGGACATGGGCCCTTCCTACCATGGAAAAGAAAAATCTAACAACAAAATACTAATGCAGAATTCAGTTTGAAAGAGTATATAATTGCATGCATGAAGTCTCTGAAAAAAAAACACACAGAGGCAAATCATCAGCAGGTTAGCAAATGTGATGCCCGTCTACAAGAAGGGCCAGAAGGATGATCCAGGGAACTACAGGCCTGTCAGTCTGACCTCGGTACCGGGGAAGATTATGGAGCAGATCATCTTACGTGCCATCACACAGCACATACAGGACAACCAGGCGATCAGGCACAGTCAGCATGGGTTTATGAAAGGCAGGTCCTGTTTGACTAACCTGATCTCCTGCTATGACAAGGTGACCCGCTTAGTGTGTGAGGGAAAGGCTCTGGATGTTGTTTACCTGGACTTTAGTAAAGCCTGTGACACAGTTTCCCACACCATTCTCCTGGAGAAACTGGCTGCTTACGACTTGGATGGGTGTGCTCTTCAGTAGGTAAAAAACTGGCTGAAAGACCGGGCCCAAAGAGTGGTGATGAATGGAGTTAAATGCAGTTGGCGGCCGTTCACAAGTGGTGTTCCCCAGGGCTCAGTACTGGTGCCTGTTTTCTTTAATATCTTAATCAACAACCTGGACGAGGGGATCGAGTGGACCCTCAGCAAGTTTGCAAATGACACCAAGTTGGATTTGATGTTAATGGACTTTGCCAACCTAAATGGTTCTGTGATTCGATGATAAGAGTACTGCTCTGAAAAAATGTAGCATTTTCTATCCCTGTTTTCTTTACATCCATATTGTCATTTACTGTTGTTTTTAATCAAGAGCACAAAGTTTTCATATTACACAGTGCAGCCAAATAAAACCCCCAGTTTCTTTAACTGGAGGAATTGACTCACTTGGGTGGGTTTTCAGCATTAATGTTAGATTAACTGTAATTGTCTAATTATCATTAAAGGATCATAAGGAAAACAATTGTGTAACAAAAGTTATAATAGCTCATGTTAATAGGAAGACTATTGGAGATAACACTCATGTTTCAGGGTTTGATGCGGTCTGTAATGTTTACAGACGGGGGAGGGAGGAGGGATAACCAGCACTGCTTCCTGTAAGATTTTTTGCTCGATCCTCCAAAAGATCTAATGTCGCTACTTGAGTCTCCAATTTGAGTTTTTGTACCCAAATGCTTATCCAACCTGTCTAAAACTATTGCAGTGTTCAGCTGTATGGCATGAGTTCATCCAGAAAATTTGCCTGGCAAGGATGAAGGATGGTCTGCACCTCCCAGCTATTACTCATCTGCTACCAGTCTGACCGGGAACACAGCTCTCCAAGATCCTTTACACGCTTTTTCACCATCAAAACCCTATTCAGTGGCTTTCTGTAAATACAGTTTTTGCTCAAGTTTTGGAAACCCTCACCCAGAAGAAAACCAGGACTTCACTATGGCAGGGTGAGCTGATACAGTGGTGATGAGTAAAGGGTGGGATATGAAGTGTCAGAAGCAAAATCTCAGGCGGGTACTCGTGCCTGGGAGGGTTCAAGAGCCCGGGTGGAAGAGAACCATTCCGGGGACTCTCAGTGAGAGCCCAAGTCAGAGCATCCCCACTGCAGTCCAAAACCAACTATGCCTGAACTACTGAGTTCAAAGCAGTCCAGGTTCATTCTCACAAATAACTACCATGATTTAAAGTGAGTAAAATTTGATCGTTGGAGATGTTCTGAAGTTAAGGAGCTATCCAACATCCATTACTTTTACTACTGTGTTGGGAACACAGCGCCTGAAGCTAAAATAATTTTTCTCCACAGCAGTCAGAGTTCAGGGCAGGGAGGCTCATTACTGATGCGCACTTCCGTCGTTCTGGACTATTTCCAATTTTCAGCTCCTATTTAGACTCCTTCATTCACCCTGAATTATTGGCAACTGGAGGATAATTAGTCCATCATTACCTGGAAAAACTAGAAGGTTTTCAGTATTTCTTTCCGATCGCTTAAGTGGGCGCACCAGTAGTACCTTATACCACAGTTTTGCACTTTACTCTTATTAAGGTCTTTCACCTCCTGTTTCTTAACATAGAGATACTGAGCAATTCCTTGGCTTTATTCTAAAATAAAAGTTACATCACATTTGAGCTGATGCCTTCCAGCCAACCTCTGCCAAATACAATTTGCTTAAAAACCTAAACCTATCTAGCTGGAATAGGGTAAGAAACTTGTGGCAAAAGCTGCTTTATAAATAAACCTTGTACTCTTGCACTTGAAAAAAAAGTGTTTCACACAGGAAACAGAGACAACCTGACTCCACAGGAGCCATTCAGCTGTATCGATACACTCATCCAAAAGGTTCTGCTAATTAAAACCAAATTACTCCTTACAAATGGAGTAGCAGTTTAGCTGGGTTTGAGGAGGCAGCACGTGACTCTCCTTTCAGTTCTTGAAAATATGACAGACATAACAGACAGACATTGAGTAAGAAGCCGCTGCCTCCACAATGCGCTGAGTGCCAAACTCAATTTCCTTGTAATGGCACTGTGATTCTGAAACAGAGTACCAATGGGTTGGAGGTTTTTCTTCCGGAACATACTCATAGCCACATTAGAATTATTCTGACGGCCATCAATTGCGGTCTTCTGATGGAGGAAACCCTCCATTGGGCTTCTTTCAAAAGTTGCATTTGGACCAATCTAAAGAAAAAAACGCAGATTTTAAACTTGGTGCTACACACCTATCTTAACACAGTCAGAAAGCACTGAAGGTGTTGAGAAGTCTTTCAGAATATTTATCATATGCACAAGGTTTTCTTTTTGATGCTATGGATTATAAAGAAAAATCAGATCTCCCTTCCTCACACATGCTAGTCATACCTCTGAAACCATGCCTGGTCCACCTAAAGCATAGGTGGTTAAAATGCCACAAGGATGGCAATCACATGAACTAGTACAGATAGACTTAAAGTAAGGGCAATACTAACATCAGCTACATGTTAGGGTTATGTTTTCATAAAAACACTTGAAGTTCCTGTATCAATATCATTAACTCCTTAGACATCAAGCAAAGTGTTTCAGACCAAAGCTGTTCTCAAGTAATTGCAACTCACTGGTGACCACCCCTGGCATAAATTTCAGATATTCAGCGCCTCTCAATATTTGACCTTTAATAAAGATGAGCTTCCGGCGTGCCCTAAAGTTGTATTGGAAAATATATTAATAGTGACACAAATAGGAAGTAAATTGCATATTCTCCAAGGTTTCAAAAAAAAAAGGGGGAGAAAGACAGTTTTAAGAGAAAGCAAACTGAAAAACCCTTCAAAATTTAGGAGTTAGGATGGAGAAAAATAAAACTGCCTTTCATACATAACATAATTTATGAAAATTTCAGAGTCACTTAATTTTCTGTGAATCCTTTCGGACACCATAACAACTGGCTGTTTAAAAAAAAAAAAATACTAAAGCACCCCAAAACCATCATTCAGTTACACATGCTAATTTATAAAGCCCCAGGTGATCATCACCAGTTCACTTCTGATCCTTACTAAACACCCAGCACGTTAGATGTAGAGCACTTTCGTCTTGTAAAGTAAAAAGCATAGTTATTTGTTATCATTAGAGGCCTGGCAGAGATGCTTTGAGAGGCTCTTTTCTGTTGATGGCAGCCAATTTGTTGGAAAAAAGGGAAATCCAGACTCTTGAAGTTCATTGAGAAAGTTAAGTAGGCATCTATCTGGTGTAGTTACAAAATGAGTCCATTAATCTATCACGTATCGTTAGTCTTCTGTGTAACTACAGAAAGGAAACAGGATAGCAAGGGTAGGAATTGACGCCAGAAGCTTGATAATAAGCTAGTAGTTGCTTTGCTTTCACAGGAGTGTCTGGAAAGCTCACAATACCAGCCCTCCTCCCAGAGAAGGGAGGGAAAAGCCTGGAGGTGACCCTGAGGAATAACTCCCATGTTAAGTCTAGTTGAAAGCAGGCCAACCTACACATGTATTTTGGGATGCTGGTGGGTAAATATGCACAAATGTATAGGCTGAAGAGACTCTCTGTCCCAGGAAAGCCATCTGAGTCCCGGGGAAAAATGAAGAGATGGGAGCCTGCAGACTAGAGCAGGTTTCCAGCAGCAAGGATGTGGACCCTTCTTCTACACCAGACCAGCATACAGTACACCTCCTTGTCAACAGGTTCTGCTGGGTGCTGAGCTCAATATTGTCTCCTTCCCATGACAAGCAACTTTGCACGGTGTGATTTTCTACCTGCCAGTCCTTCATTCTGGTCACATCAAATAAAAAAAAAAAAGCAAAAAACATACCAACAACAAAGACCAAGCTATAATTGAAAAACTGACAACTTCCCAAATCAGATGTGACTGTAACCCAAATCAGGAAGGGAAGAAACAGTAATTCATCCTGGCATGCTAATTAATTATCACACAGATTGCTTATTGATTTTCTTGTGTTCACTCTGATACCTTATGAAGTACCTCATAGAATGAGAAGACGCTGGTGGATCAAAAGCAGATGCAAACGCACGGGTAGGTCAGGTCTCCCCTTCTGCAAGAGGCAGGGCCAGGGTAAAATCTATCCATCCACAGCACTGAATCTCAGCATCGGGAGACACATCTCTAGTCCTGCTCATAAAGGTTAAATTTCTCAGTAATGATCTCCCAGTGAAGCAAACCAGCCCTTGCTGATAAAAGTAGTCAAATTGCCAAGGACATCCCGAGTCACTTCAGCTTCTTGAAGGCTTCCTGCGTTGGACAACAGGCTGAGTTCCCAGAGAAGTTACCTAACAGGACATTTTTTAATTATATAATTAATTACTGCCACAGAATAAACAGCAGAGGCATGTCAGGCTGGAGGTAACGATTTGTACAATTACCTCTTTCACATCAAATAAACATTTACAGCTGTTCTTGAACTGAGAATTCGTAATATTAGGAGGTCCAACCGTCATCATCCCCGGACTATCCTGCCACTACAACAACCCACTGAAAACCATTTACATCTTACCTCTAAAAGAGTATGAACACATGTCATTTAAGTTGTTGATTTTCTTTGGCATGTTCTGGGTACTAAGGTACCCTCTGAAATAAATGATGATAATAAAGACCAAAAATATGGAATAAAGTCCAAACGCACTTATTTCTGCTTCAATTTGAGCTTCAAGCATATCTTTCCTGAATCTGTTGCCAAGTCTGGGAAAAATTGGAGAATTTGACTAATTTACAAACACGTTGAGGCCTTTGAGCTACAATAAAACTATGGATGCCTGTGAAAGGCAACAGACTTACTCTGTACAAATGAATAAGTACAGACATATGCAAATTCTTCTAGCCATTTTTGCAACAACTTGCCTCAAAAGTTACCTTGACAACCTTATTGTCTGTGATGTTGCATAGCTGCCTGCTACAGGAAGGATGTTCCTCTTTGAATTGCTCACTTAAACAGACTGGCTTATTGAGGCAACATTAATATTTAAGGACTACAGAACGTGCACCACTGTACGGAGGACACTGACTGTTATTTACAGCTCTATCTCTGACACTAACACAACGGCATTTGTAATGAGCGCAATTAAAAAATAGCTTTCTTTTGTCAAAAAAAGCAGCATTAGGAAAATAAAGAAATTGTTCTGGGACCAGCACATTTAACAAATTCTGCTTTCTCCTGGATTTATTTCTTGTGGTTGGACTCCCTTTTGTTCCAGAAGGAGCAAGCTCGAATCAAAGCTTTCCATGTGGCTGGTGCATCCATATTCTCTCTCCTTCTGATTCCCAGAAGTCCGATAAACAAGCTTCTCCTTCAGACTCCTCCATACCGGCCATTCATACCTATACCTGGTACTCATTTTCATAAAACTGCCTATAACACCTCCCTTGTCAATCTGGGGCAATGGTTCGTAAGGTGTTTGGAACAGAGGAAGACAGCGCAGCAAGCGTGTGTGCACACACACTCAAGGTGATCTTGTTATCCTTATTTCCTTGAGCAAGCAGGCTAAAAATGATCAGAAAAAACAAACTGAAAATATACAAGCTCAGACTTCGTAGCTGAGGCATTCTGCACAGTGGCAGGGGCAGAAAACCAAGTCAATACCCTATGCCCACACCCCCACAAAGTCAGGATGTCTCATGTGAAACACTCCGATGGAGAGCACAAGTTTTTCAACTCCAAAGCCCTCAGCAAGAACCTCCCAACAAGTGAAAAATACAGATGCACTCTGGGCCCAAACCACTCAGACCACAGGGAAGTCACCCATGCTCTGGACACCACTCAACCTCGTGATGAACCAATGCAAATACCACCGCAGTCACCTGAGGAGCTCTCAGTTCTGTGCTGAGCTCCCATGAAGAACCTACAACAGCTTAACTGCTTAGCTGCCACGAGCCTCAGAACGGCACATTACCCCAAATCTCTCCCACAAACAGATCATCTGGGACAGAAGAATTAAATTAGTTACCCCAAATTAACTTATAAATCAATCATCAAGATGGGAATAACTAAGGAGTCCTGTCTCCTTTTTCTTTTAAATTATTTTGGACATAACGCCCTCAGATGCAAAGATGCAGGTTTCGGGGAAGCATGTACTTGTAGAGAGTGGCTCAGTACATTTAACGATGATATCTGGATCAAACCAGTAGGTCTACTTGTGAAAAGTGAAGAAGATTAGAGTGTGCTTTCCCTGTTCTAGAAGAAAACATAAGTAATCTACTTAAATGAAAATCAATTTTAGATGTTCCTTTATTACGCTTTACGGTCTGTGAAGTTCCTTTCTTTTCATGTTGCTACGTGAATGGTATGCAATTCTTACACTGGTGATAGATTTTCCTTTAGAAAAGTAGTGAAGGTCTTAACTTTTTAATACAAATTGTTCCTCAGGAATTCTTAGCTGCTATTCAAGCAGTTTAATTCAGAGTTATATCTCTCATTCAGAAAACTTTAACTGACACTAATCAGATCCAACTATTTTTATTATTAATGTACAACAATACTAATCTGCTGTGACTAGAGTCTTTAGCCAGAGTATTAAGAGCTGCTTCTCCCTAAAGTGGGATTTAATAATAAAAAATTAACCTTTTTGCATAATCTGCTTACGTGTGCTGCAACTGCTGAAGATCAGCTCCAGCATTTTATTCTCTTTTCTGATCCTCAGCACAGACATGCACATCCTAAACATTAAACGGTGCATGTTTGTGAGCTGATGGGAATCTGTTTTGGTGTGCTTGTCACAGATGCATCCTGCATTACACGACAACACGCAGTCCCTGTGATAATCCACGCACAAAGCCTCAGCAGTTACACAATCATAAAACAGCCGACAACTTTCATGTCATGTTACATTTTGAAAGATCCAACAAGGCCTGCACGTGGCAGGTAGGATTCTTTTAAACCATACTGGCTTCACATCACCTTACCTACATAGGTAGCCCTGCACAAACACAGGATGTGGCCTCAGTCCATAGGCAGAGGGGGCAGCCAGTCCAGTAGGTAGATGGTTGCACGGAAGGCTGATATATCAATACATTGAATTAACCTAGGTACTTATTTTATCAGTGACCGAAGTGTTACAAGAAGTAAACTTTAATCAGACATTCAATACAAATTGCAGTTCAAGCATATTCAAGGGCCTGCAGAGGCCCAGCCACAAAAATGCTGAATTAGGTTGTGGAATACTTTATTCATCTTAATTGGGTGTTGTTCCTGACAGACTCCTACAGTATCACCACTCTACTCAAAATAGGGCACAGAAATCCAACTCCCCTCGCTGTTTGATTTTTACTAGTCAAAGGTAAGAAGCAGGCAACAGAGCTCTTGTGATGTCTACAGGAATTATGTTTTTTTGTACTTAACTTGTTCTCCCCTTACAAGATGCACTAAGGCCTCTTTTTGTGTCTGATCCCTTTTTAGCACAGTTCAGAGCCACTCACTTCCAAGGGCAGCGAGCAACACAGCCGCCCGTCCCCCTCTGACGAGGCACACCGCGAATCCTCTCTGCAGCTCTTGGAAACCAGCTGAATTGAAAGACAAATGCATCACAGACCAGAAAGAGCTCTTGGTCTCTGACATACGGTCTCACCTGAAATGAACTATATCAAGACCTGTACTAAGCAACAATTTAGAAAGCTCCTGGAAACAGTATTTTTTCAAGTCTCTTTCCAGATCCTCACTTCAGACCAGTGAATCCCCTCACCACAGCACTGCATGCGCGCGGGTTAAGAGCATAAGGTTAAGAGGATCCCCCCATACTCCTTTCCACACGCTCACTGTGGGTATCACGGCACAGCTGATGGGGGGAATAAGCAAGAGCTGGTGGGGAGCTTTCCTCACCGTGGCATTCCAAAAGAAATCACCATTTTGCAAAATCACCATTTCCTCCAGGAAAAAGCAAAACAAAACACCCCCACCCCCGCCATAACAGCTTTCCTGTAACACCAGAGGCAGAGCAGGAGCGGGGCAGGAACAGGAGCAGGGGCAGGGGCAGGGGCAGGGGCAGGAAC
>NW_009649308.1:4537310-4597675 GCF_000708025.1 Charadrius vociferus
GGGGCAGGGGCAGCCAGGGGCTCGGCTCACGCAGAGCTGTACGGGGCAGCTGAGGGAAGGAGCGGAGCTATCAGTTCCCCAATGAGGGCAAACGAAGATCCCAGCCCCAGTGTCAACAATCAGCTCACAGGAGCTTCCACGCGGCAGATTAAACAGTTTGCAAATTCTCTTCTACTTTGCCTCAAACCAATTTTTGCCTAGAAATGTTTCTACCTTCTGTGTTAAGGGCTTCTTCCCCCCCCGGCCCCTTAATTTCAAACTTTTCTTTTTAGCTTTTTGTCCAGCTTTGAAATGTGTTTCATTAATGCAAAGCATCTCAGAGAAAAGAACTTCTGAGCTAAAAATGAACAAGATTTCAGGTCACTGCATTAACATTGATAGCTTTAAAACAATAACTGTGCATCAGGTACAGGACAGGGCATTTTGCTATGCAGCTAATAGAGCATAATACCATGTCATTACCACAAAATCTAATTCAAGTTTATAGGAAAAAACTAATTAATTTCATCCACAGAGGCAAGAGATTTCTGTGTCTAAAATACCCAGGAACACTGACTCGCACTGCCAAGCGCCAGGCACGGGCTGCCATCCCCAGCCTGCCAGGTGGTGGCAACTTCATCTGAAGTTGTGCTTCCCCTTCTATTAGCTTTTAAAAACATGGGGTGAGAGCCCAGGCATGCTACATAACCATAACCAGTTTTCTGAGTGCAGCTCAGCTCTGGCTTATATTACCCCCGAATAGATGAAGGGTTTCGTTATTCCCAGCTGTCCCCCCTGCTCTGCCTCAGCCCCCATGTGACACTTGCTGAACCTCTGCAAACTACACTCTCCTCTAGTACGAAAAAAATTGATGCTGCTCAACGTTAACATGTCAGGGTGTAAACTGACATGTCAGGACCTGTAAATGATAACTACATTCCTACCTTGCACCTTATAAAGTTAAAGCGAACAGCGGTCCAAACCCTGACCAGGCTCCAAAGCCTGCTGTCACTTGAGCTCCTCTGGTAAAGTCCTTTCTGCAGAGCATTGGCATCCTGTGTAAATGGAGCATGGCATTTCATCTCACATCAATGAGCAGGACTGAGGGAGAAAACACTGGCTTTACAAGGAGAAAGCTTCCCATGCTAATGAGATACAGCATTTGAAACACTGATCCTTTTTTTATCATATTCTTTCAGTATTCATTTTGGCTAATACAGTGTGACAGTCTCTAATATGATCAGTCTTTCATACCCTACTGGTGACAACTAACACTAATTCAATATGATCCTTATGTGATGGGATGGGTAGAAAATTATTGATGTGGTAAAAGAGCAAAGTGCATTCTAGTAGACCAGATTCAGGTCTACTAGTAATTTTCAATTAATAATATCTCTTCAAATGAATGAATACATACCCTGATCAAGTTGCCTCCAGTTTTCGGGGTTTCCTCTTGTGCCAGATAAATACATCAAGATCCTTTAACAACCCTTTATAAGGCAGCTTCATTCATTTGAAATGGTTTTCATAATTCTTCCCAGTTATTTTCAACCACCAGAATGGGCCATATTGCAGTAATTGCTAGTCCTGTATATAGCCAACAACCTGCCTCTCCCTGCTTGGTATTTCAGTGCTTACATACACATGCTATTCCTCTCAACCACAGCTCTACATCTTGGGATCGTGTTTTATAGGTTCTCCAACATGAGCGCTACACCCTGTTCAGGGCCGCTCCTCTCCAGACGCAGCTCTCCACCCAGTTAAGCCACAAGCTATATTCTTATTCCTAGATGCATCGCCTGATCTCCTTGTTGACTGACCTCACAGCAATCGTTATTTACCACATTGCCGACATCCAGTCCTTCTACAAACTTAGAAGAATTTTTTATTTTACTTTCACTGAAAAACTAAAGAGCGGTAGGAGAAGCACAGATCCCTGCAGAATATCCCAGCTGATTGTTACTCCCCATTAACTTTTGGTCCATTTGGAGAAAAGCAAAGCATTAGTACTTTTTTCATCTCTAAATTATTTCACATACCTTGTGATCTGAAACACAGTTGTCCATTAATCTATAGAATATATTCAAAAGAACTTTTAAATTGAACTTTGCAAATTAACCACAGCAAAGAATCCTTCATGCAGGACATCACATTGGCAAAGACGTCACATTACATTTAATTTAGTGAATACACTGAAGCAAGGCTTCAGTATTTCAAGGTGGTTTCATCAGAGCAGGATCACTCGTGAAGGTATTGATGTTACATTACTAATCCTGGGAGCGTACAAACACCAGATTAATAAACCAAAGTATGCAATGCTTCATATTCCTAACAGTATCAAAACAATTATCTGGCATTGATATCTTATATAGATAAAAAGCATGATCATAATAGCAATATCCTTCCTCTTCCTTTTTTTGTTTTATGCCATAGAAGAGAAACAGAAAAACACCACCCAGTACTGGTTATTCTCGTAACTTGTTTGCAGCCCGGGAAGACAGCAAATACTAATTAGCAATGGGATTAATGTTACTAAAGTAACAAGTCCCTCCACTTCTGCAGAATACAGAATGTTATTTGATTACTTTTTTTCCTGAATACAGCCCTTGCTGCATGAACAGAATCATTGTTTAGAAATCAACTGAACAAAACTTACATTGACTGTAATAAGCTTTGGCTCAAATCCTGCGTTGATCTGCTTTAGCCCACAATAACATGGAGAAACACAAAGAACTCTTATATCTGTACATGTAACATTAAAGTCAGATTCGAAGCCTCAAGTTCAACTGCTAAGCCAATGTATGTCTCAGTGCTGCGGAGAGATCTACTTGTTGGTAGATCTCAGATAAACACTGACAAGCACCTTTTGAAAAGATACTACTGATTTCTGCCACAGATGAAAATGAACAATGACTTGATAATACATTTATTAGGAAAGCTGTGAATCACAACCACGTTTGCATTGCTCTTCAGGGAATAAAATCATACATCCGTTGTGTTTACCTATGAAATCTATAAATCTCTGCCTGACAGCAGAGAAAGATCTTTCCTCGTGCTCACCAGACCCCCCCGGTGCAGACAGCATGGCCAGGACTGTATTTTTAAGTATTTGCAGTAATTAGCCAAACATACTGTCCACATGGTCATCTTTCTTTATATATACATATGTTGTTTCCATTCTAAAATCTGACAGGCCATCACCCGCCATGGTCCGTCTTATACTGAAACTTACTTCCACACATCAATCCCTGCATCTGAATTGATTTAATTCTACTTTGTACTTTCCCCCCGATGGACAGAGACTTCACATCTTTACAATTCCCTCCACACCTTGGCCTTGCAGGGCTGCGTATGCCATTTAAAAATTCTTCCATCAATTTAACTGATTGTGAGCCATGGTAGAAAAACAACAGGAGCTTCAGATGACTGACTGATCAGGCAGCCAGCAAAACGGAACTACTATTTTTATTATAAGAGTACACAGATGTGCCACGCAAGCATAGCCCAGCTGTGCTAGGTGCTACATAGCTGGGAAACTTGATGCATAACCATGTTCCTCTAGCAGCTGAGATTTAAACCCATCGTAGAGACCTTCAGGATAGGCATACGTGATGACAGGGGAAAGAAAAAGAATTAAATAAGATAGGAAAGCAGTCCATACAGGTGATCTCACGAGTCTCCAAATGAGACATGTCTCCTGGTCCCCTGCTACTAGATAAGGGAAGTCTTACAGAAACTTCAGATGCTGAACTTTCCTACATTAATGACAAAAAGGCGCTACATAGTTCTTCAGGAGATCCTTTCAATGACACATCTGGCAACCAAGCAGTCCCATGCTCTAGTCTTCTGGGTCTTTTTGCTCCCTCCTGCACTGTTAATAGCAGGAGTGAATAGGTTTTTAGGGTAAAAAGCTTCTTGTCCGTATGGCTGCTTGCCCATGGCATAGGAGGCCAGGTAAGAAAACTCACCCGGGCATGACTACTCCGATGGCCCGAGGAAGTAAAGGAAATAGTATAAACCAGTAGGGAAAAAAATGCCTTAAAAACAGGCATTAAGCGTAAAAACCTACGTAAGAAAAGAGCTGAGACTGTCTGGGCATGTTCTTTCACCATAAATTAATGTTAAAATATTGAATGTTCTGAGAAGCAACAAGAAGTTTTCACTCTTGAGTTGATTTAACTGAATGTAGCAACACATTAGTCACTCGACTCCCACTCTCATAAATGCTTTTTTCACACTGTGAAATGAGAGAAAGATCCTCTTTTTTTCTTTTTTGTGCAGTTTCACTTAGTTGTAATTTTTATTTGTTAACTCTAATTAGTGGGCTCACAGGGTATCTCTCTTGTTATTGTCAAATGTTGGTCTCTTTTCAAAGAACGTTCCAGTGTCATCCTGGGATAAAGATGACCCTTCAGTGGGCATCTACAGAGAAGCATGTCCAGCTTCAGAAGATGGTTGCTTTTTGCCACTTCAGTGGGAAACTTCAGACTCTATTAAAAGAGGACAGAGCATCACAATATGCTGCATATGAATTACACCAGGTCAAGCAGCTCGAAACAGGCATAGATTGAAATCTGAAGCACTTCCAAACAGACTCCCACAGCCCCAAACAAGCACAACACACGCAGAGCCTCTGGATGTTTGGAAGCCGCTCCTTGGTAAAGCACAAAATAAAACTCCTGGGGATACATACACGCACTGGAACAATAAAGATAAGGGCTCTAAGATAGATAGATCCAAAACCAGTGACAGCTTTCACATTTTGGGGTAATGTCTTTATGTTGTCTATTTTATCCAAGGTTGCATTCCTGAGCCAAGCTGAAGGTAGTAAGCAAAGCCCGCTTCTTCAGGCTTACCAAGACTTAAGAACTAAGATCTGGAATTAAAGATCTAATTTCCCAAATCTTACAAGCCTGGAAACATGAAATCATCCATAAGACTGGGCAGATTGGCCTTTTGGACCCTTTCTAGAAGGCCTATAATTTGCTTGACAAGAAGATCACGTGTTTGGTAAGGCTTGTTGAAACAAGCTGGGAGATGAGCAACTGAAAGCAAGTCATTGTGTGAATTACTGACAGTTCAGAAATCATTACACAGAGCTCAGCCGGTTGTACCCTTTTATGTTCCACAGGCAGCGACAGTCAAACTGTCAAACTGCACGGGCCTTGAGCCATCTCTAGCTAGCAATGGCTCTTGGCATAGCAGGTTTCAAGTACTGCACAGAGGGCTAAGAGGGACTCAGCAGCCCCTAATTCTCACACCTTAAAACTATTTCTACATGTAAGATCATGCTCAACTGCATATTAAGGCCTTGGTGCTCAGCGCTCTCTTAGAAAGATGCATTTCAAAGCTCTCCCAGCCAGCGAGCAGGTTCCCGCTGGGGTAAGAGGGCTCTGGATGTGGCCCCGCGGGAGAAGGGGCATCTTTGCACAGAAGCAGGGAAGAGCACTACAAGCACTAAAGCCGGGCGGCCTCACTCAGTGAAGAGCTCTTCTGTATTTGCAAACGGACTTTAAAGGCAGGTGTCTCCTGGCGGTGCCACCGGCAGCTAATGCCGGAGGAGCACATGTCCATGAGCACTACTGCAGCCTCCAGAAAGTCCATTTGACATCGCTTTCCAACGTCTGTCAGTCCTCAAGTGTTTACAGCAGGTGGTCTTCAGAGTTAACAGAATAAAATATAATGGCCTTTCTACAACGTATTTACAAATATTTGTTTCACCATTCTAAAAATAGTGTTTTCAATCACCACCACTAAGATCATATTCTCAGCCTTAAAAGATCAATAAAATATTTATTTCCTTAAGTTAATACATTTTCTGTGCAGATTGCCAGTGCTTCATTTCCAAGAGCTCCATGTGAATATTGATATTTGAAGTATACAGACATAACTTTATTTAGTGTAGAAAAGTATATTAATACTGATTTATTTAAACACTTTGCCAAAGTGGCAGTTCAGTTTAATCAAATATTGAAGTAATTGGGTTATGTTTGATTTTAAACTTTGAAAACCCAACTCCAAGATTTACCAAGCGCGGAATTTAGCAAAGTTATCATCATTAAAAATTGATATTATGTAGTGGGGCTACACTGGCTTCACTGGCACGTGGCCAAGCAGCAGACCTTTTAAAAGACTAATTGTCCACGCCTGTGTGATTCCCAAAGCGCTCTGCCCAGCGGGCCACTGGCTCACAAACGCCAAGTCAAACAGTGCCAAAAGCACCACGAGGAAAATATTCTTCTATTGCTGAATGGGGGAAACACTCCGTTCTTTCATGGTACAAAACCTGCACGCGCCCCAGACATTACGGCGATGCCAACAAGCACAGCGCCCTCCCTGCTCCTTCCAGTCCTCACCCCAAAGGCCACTTCCTTCCCGACAGGGGGGAAGGAAAGGGGCAGCCAAATTCCTGCAGCGAGCTGCGGGGAAAACCCGTGACTCCGAGCAGCTTGCCAAATCTCCGGTGTATTTACCAGCTTTGATTGCTGCCGGATTTAGCAAGGCGAGGGGTGCTCCCGCTGCCTCCCGCCAGGAAAATGTGCAGAAGTCAATTCTAAGATTATGCGTCTCAGCTCGAGTGGAAGGGGTTAGGCAGGGCTACGGCCAGCAGCGCCCGGGGCTGGTGTGCAGGGACCAGCCGGGAGCCAGGCAGACCCTCAGGCACATCACCAGCCCCCAACAGCAGGGTCCAACACCTCCCTCCAGCCACGTGGATGGCCCCAAGAAAGCCAAAGCATGGCAGAGTTGCAGTGCAGCTCAGGGGTCAGCGTCGGCAGTGACATCTCACATTGGCGCTGACCAACTCTCTGCTGGGGGCTGCTTGAGGACAGGGGCCAGAGCAGATGTGCCACCACCCACGTCTCTGGGAGGCCCTGCAGCTCTGGGGGGAACAGTAGCAAAGTCCCACAAAGGAGGGGGAAGTGGATAAAATGGTTGCTGAGAACCTCCTTCTCAACCAACAATACTGCTTCTGAAATTTCTATGTCGTTTGCCCTTTGATTTCTGTTTTCCAAATCAGGAAACACTGAGGAGATCACCTCAACGCTAAGCACCTGGCTTCACTGCTGTAGATCCTCTTCCCTGTTGCCTTACAGCTCTGTGCACATGGATACCTCCATCAGAGGTATTTTGTTACGAGATACCACACTTGGATAGCTACTAGCTACCCCAAGGACCAGATTCTCCACATGTGAATTATCAGCCTAAATCCGTGATCTTCATCAGGGCCACGGGTGACTTCCCTACGGTCTTGCTGTTGGACACCAAGTCAGGATTTATCCTTCCATCTCAAAACAGCCAAGGAGATGGTTTGCACTATTCATCTGACAATCCCATACGTGGCACTGAAGACTTTGTAGTCTATCTCTAATTATCAGCCCTCCTCTTTGTCTCTCTAAGACATGCTCCAAGGGTGAGGACTGAATAATAATCCTCCGTGACCCATGGGACACAACGTAGTGAAGAGCCTGTGGTACAAACATGAGGAGCTGCCAAATTTAAATGAACAAAAGCTCTTGCTAGGAAAGGCTGATACAGACGCACTCATACTTAATTATTTTTAAAATCTTTTCTCAAGAGTGTAGGAACAAGAAAGCAGTGACAGCTGGAGGAAAACCACTACATCTAACTAAACATTCAAAATTATCTTCTGGAAGGAAATCTGTCCCATTGAACTGAATTTTTCTCACGTTAAAAAAAAATCCTCTTGACAGAAGCAACCAAAATAGAAGAGATCTAAAAAAAAGCTGAAATCCTTGTGACAGCTTGTCAAATTATTTTTCACCAATAAATGGTCAGATTATTTGGGTTCGTACAGAGACTGAAGGTCCTACACCTATATAAGCTAATTATTCCAGAATACACATTCTAAGTGATACACTGCCCAAAAATCATTTTCCCCAGAATGTCAACATTTTCTGTAAGTGAAAACCTTTGAAAAATATTAGTAAGGACATGTGGAAATTAAAAAATGCCCACTGTCTCAGCTGAAGCTGAACATATCATTTCACAACATCAATTCAAAATGAAACACTTCCTCCCAATCATCCCTTCAAAGCGAGGAGCTGTGTTCACACTGCCGGCCCCGCGAGCAAACCCCCAGCAGGCGTCCAGCCAGCTGCTCACCGCCGGCTCGGGTAAGAGGTCTGGTGAAGACACGATCTGAGGTTATATGGTAAACTTTTGCACCCGTGAATTGAGCTTTGCAGTTCTCAGCCACCCCGCAGGAGGAGTGTGCTGCTGACTCACAGGTCCCCCTTGCTCAGGACCTTGCTCTGGCAGGGACCAGGAATGGGCGGACAGAGATTGATGCGATCTTCTTGATTTCAGAAATAAATAGACTGGGACTCCCTGAAATGGGAGCTGGATTCAGAGTACCATGTTTAACAGATTTCGACTGACCTATCCTCCATTCACTTAGCCAATGAATTTTTAACCCGTCTATACATTCGGTCTTCCTAACACACAGTGGCAATGAGCTACACAATTTAATTTCATGTCTCATCGAAAACATACTGCTTTTATTTATTTTAAATCTGTCGTCTCAGACCTCATCAAAAACATACTGCTTTTATTTATTTTAAATCTGTCGTCTCAGCCCTCATCAAGCGCCTTCTAGTTTTTGTATCATGGCAAATGATAAATACTTGCTCTCTAAGTCACCTTCTCAAGTCAGTTATTCCTAGTGTCAAAGCTACTAGATTTAGGACAATAATTTAAAACAAATAATATTAACAGTTTTTTTAGTGTGTGAACTACAGACTGCATGCTCATGACAGTGAAGCTAATGAGAATTTTGCTCGAGGAACTACAGACAAGACTACCAGATTTCTTGGCAGAGTCGGTTTTGCCTTACTGAAACTTAATTTTAATGAAAAAGCCACATAAGCCTCGGGCAGGTTGTTAGATTGTGACCTGAAGTCCATGATTTGTGCCTACCTTTAATTAAACCTAATTAGCTTTCCTCTTGCAATATGGGTTCCACATCCCACCTTCTTACAAGCTGTCTGTGCTATCTAAGGGTACTGCAAATTTCACGAACCACTGATACCAGAAAACAGATTCCAACTATTCATTTGCAAATGATGATAGCACGGCAAACATGCAAAATACCTGCTTAAAAACGTGCTCAACTGAGTCTGTCAAATAGCTGAAGTTAAAAGTTTAAGGTTATTGAAGGGGTTTTTAAGTCTCTTAGGAAAGTTGTAATGAATTTTTTAAATAGCATATATTTGACTTTCAGTAATTTTCCTAGAGTTTAGGGAACCCACTTCACACTCGCCTATTTGTACGGGCAAGCTAAATGAGCAATCTTCAGTTAATACTGGAAAAATGCTTAGAAGTTTGTATTGGAAAGGACGACTTCTTTTTCCACAAAGTTTTAGTAAATGAACCTAAACTTACACAAATTTCTTCCTTTAATCTCCTGCCAAACCCAGCCCAAACCTGCAATAAGGCTCTAAGATACCCGTTTTCAGAGACCATCATTTCTCTTAGTAACACTATCTTGCAGTTTATCCACAAGTATCGGTCCCCCACCTAACTCTAACCTAGCGGAGTGATCCCTCCCCCGCTCTCCAGGCCCTTTGCACTGTACTACCCAAAAGAAGATTAGAGTATTTGATTAGAGTATCACCCTAATGAAGGTTAGGGTATTAAGCCCTGTATTACCCTAACAGAGGCATACTTGCCAAGTGAGGGCTTTGCACACTCCCTCTGCGTCAAGGTGAATTTCAGCACAGATGATTATCCTGACAGTTCACATTTAAGCCATGTTATTGACCTCAGCAATGCTCATCTCCTCCCAGGAACCATGGCCATTAATGCAGTAACTAAAACGAAGAAGAAAAAAGACTTTTGAAAATCATGTCTCATCTTGTAAACATTAATGGATTTCGGGAGCTTCTAAAGGGTGTAACTATTAAAGATCAGTACTAACAGCTTCAAACGATCCACCATAATGCATTTCATAAAAACCTTTCAAGACCTTTTTAAAGTTCCTCCTCTTCCATTGTTAGAGCCCGTTGCTCTGAGAGCGCTGGAAGCTCAGTAGGTGGATTTTTGACATACGGTCAAAAAATTTTTGTGACCCACTATAGAGGTGGTTCAAAAGCAAGTAAAATACCGTTCTTTGAGAGTAGTTATCAACAGTGCCCTGCATAGACAGGCTGGACATACTCAGCGCTGCTCTGCAGGAGTCTCATTTTAGAGCCAGTTCTATTCCCCAATTCATTCTCTCTCACACACACCTCCCAAAAAAACCCCAAGCAAAAACTAACTAGAGAAATCAAGATGACAAGTCCTCTCAAACACCTCTGCATAGCAGGTGATGGTCCAGCCCCACAGCCGTGAGTACACGAACCACATGTGGGTCTGCCCATGTGGCATCTCCATGCTCTCTCTTCCCATCCATAGTTAGTAGTCCCCAGCTCCCTCTTCTACTGCCCTAGCAGAGTCAGCAGCCAGATGTTGGCTTCAAGCATGAGGTCACTGGCAGCTGTGGAGGAAGAAGAAAAGGAGGAGGGGATGGACCGAGCCCGGGGCTCACAGCTGAGTCTATGCAGCTCTGTCAGATAAAACCCAACGCATGGGTTCGTGGCCTGGGTTACAGACCAGGAGAACTCTCAAAACCACTGTGGATCTTTGGATAAATGACTTTGTCTCTCCACATTTGTTTCCCAACATTTCCCCTCTCCATGAGACACTGAGCACTGATGACCCATTGTGGAATAGTGATATGCATTAACTTTGAGTAAAATAATGCAATGTATTAACTTTGAGTATGAAAGGCAAGTGTAAAATCCCTGCAAACCACTCATTTTCCCTTGGAAGCATGAAATTACAGGAACGGGAAATCCTATCTTGAAATATCTCTGCACTCTGTTTGCTTTAACGATTCAATCTTTCGACCACCTTATGGTCCCCTAAATAAAATAAAAATAAATGGTCTCAAACTAAGTGCTGTGGATTTTCTGTGGTAAGTTTCAAAATTATTTTAGCAGTTATAAAGAAGGAAATCCCTCCTTAGAAGGGAGGATGATTTAAAAAAATACTGACAGCATATTAATGATAATGACAGAAATAACTGTGCTCTAACTGACAATTTACGAGGCTTTTGGAAAGGTGTGGTATCCATAGCTCCTTTTCTTTTTTTAGTCCATTTCCTGCTCAAGCAGCTTCCGAAGTGCTGTGATACCTGCAAACTGGGTTCTTGCTGGCCTTGGAAAACAAAGACAGCACCAAAATATAGGCAGGTATAAGCATGGCATCCAGTTCTGGATGAACCGCAAGAAAATTTCAGCAAGAAAACGTATTGCATTAATTCTTCAAAGTTTCTTGATTTGGGGGCAATCATGAACTCTTCACTCTGCCGGAACACACGCTAACACTACTCACATTCAATGACAATCAACATGCACAAACCCTATCAAACTAGGGCAAGAATTTCAAAAACATTTAACGTTTCCTAGCACCAGTCTGCACTGACACCAGGCCGCTGAATACTGACCAGTCACTTCAAAAGCCGTAGGAGTCGGGCGGTGGAGCACTGCTGAAACTTGCCTCCTTCCTTCCCTAGGTTGAAAATTTTCTACCACCCTACAAGCCTCAGCCCCTCTCTCAGAAACTATTTTAAACAACCAAACAATGCAGCAACTCCATAAAAATCCACTCAGCCATAAACAGCTTGCTTACAATTAAACAAAATCTGTTGCAAATGTTTTGCACTCGCATGCGAGAATCTCCCAGTGCTTCACAAACAGTACTGTAGACTGTAACTTCTGTACTCTTCGTTTTGCTTTGTTTCCCTTAGGCATCTATCACCAGGATATTTAAGCATCCAACAGTTAAAAAAAACACTCAACAAGTTATAAAAGCGAAAACCAAGATAAGAAAAACTAACAATTTGCCTGAGATTTCACAACAAGGACTAGGAATGAAATCTAGCAAGGTGATACTACGTAAATGGCTGTGCAAAACATCTCATGTCATGGTGCTGCTACGCAGGGCAAGTGTTGGTACCTGCCTCAAGCCCCTGAGACGGCCCCACTGCAAAACAAGGGGGCAACACTCCAGAGTGGATCCATGTGGCTTTAAAGCAGGTCCTCCTGACTTGCTTTTAAAAGTCACCATTTTTTTCCCATTTTAAGACACAAAACTGAGTTTGCAGCCTACAGAACTAGTGCCAGGTCAGACAAGCCTGCCCTGTCCGTGCTGTTGGCTTGGCACAGGGAGAGCTGCCTGGCCTCAGCTGCCCTTGGCACCGAGCAGGACCGCAGCAGCACCCAGTGCCATGGCTCTGCCCCTCCTGTGTCCCACTGGCTCTGTTTGGCCTTCCTCTCCAGTTTAACGGGGCTAAACAGACAGCTCAAGAGCTCAGGTAAAGTGTTTTTAAACAGCTGTAACACAGAGATGCAGTTGTGAGCTCCTGGGATACCTCTCCTGCGAGCTCTCATTCCAGCTTACACATGTGGACAGCTGTTCCTTACAGCTGTGCTTGACCAGCCCCTTCTCGGCTGGTCACAACTGCAAACCCTCCAGCAGTGAAAAGCAACTGCACAAGCACATTACTAAAGCGCCTCGTTCTGCAGGTAGTGGGACACACAAACCTTAAAAAAAAAAAAAAAAAAGCTGGAACCTAGAAGACTTTAGAGCTAATGCTTGGAAAAACCAAACAGCCCCAAAGCGCATCTTAATAAATCCCACGAAGCAGATGGGAGCAACTCAGAAGAGTCTTTTAAAACTGTCACTGGGGAGAGATTTCTCTGACTAGTGGACGAAACCCTCAGGATCCAAAGCAGCAGATCTACGGGGCCACGTTCTCAGCTGCTGCAGGCAGACAGTGTTTCTCAGAAAAAGGCACTATAAAAGAGGTGCTTTATATTTAGTGGCAGTGACTTGGCATAGCCTGTGCTCGACTGCCGGGTGGTCAGCAGAAAGAGGGTTTTCCGAACCACCTCTCCTGCGAGACCAGCCCCAGCTCTTCCCCTTGCACGTACCAACACAAAGAATGAAGCTTTTGCAGCCTGAGTTACTTATGCTAAGGGATGCTCTTAAATGGAAGTAGCAACAAGACACTCTCGGCTCAGTGTAAATACCATGAAGGCTTTCAAATACAGAACAAGTGTTTTTAAATTTTTTTTTTTTTTTAAGGTTCTGCACTCCTAATACTTTCCAAGCATAGACTTCCACACACAATATATGGAAACGTATTGTCTTTCACATATCCCTTCCAAAGCTGCCTCTAAGACTACCCCATCGTGCTGAAAACAATGGATCAAAACGGTGTCAACTGTCCCTAGAAATCCTGTATTTACCGAGACCCCATGCCTCAGGCCATGCGGCAGGATGGGGAGATGGCTTGCCGCTGGGATGGGGCAGATGGCAGCACCAGAGACACATGCCCCCCATGAAGGCTTCTCGGTGGCCGTGAGCTCCACAGCACCACTGCCACAGCCTCTAGGAGCCAGATGTGCCCCCTCTGCAACATCTGGGCAGCACCTCCGGGACCCTCCTTGGCACAGGATGGGTAAGTCAGACCTCAAAGCTGCTCTGTGGTGACCCACAAGCAAAAAGTCCTCAACAGATGGTGGAGCTGATTGGTACCAACAGTTTAGCTCTCCATGAAAGACCACGTGTCGGGAGCCGTGTTGGCACACCTCTTGCCAGCACTGCCACAGCCAGCAACCGCTGTTTGCTTCTCTCCTCCCTCTTCCCTTCACTTCCAGTGCAACATTTGGCTGCTGCTCCTAAATCAAATGGTTCCATTTTAAATGGGGAAGGGGGGAGAGCGATGGTGGTTTGTAAGAGGAACATGCAATTAAAACATTCAGAAAAAATAGTTATTAGAAGTGTCTAGGAGATGATTCATATTGATTGACTACTACTACATTTAGACTTTGGTCAGCCCGTTGAATATGCACTTGATTTTAACACTACTATCAGTAGTTTTTAAAACTATGGTTTCCTAAATTGCTAAGAATAAATGAAAAGCTTGGAATGAAAAGCTTGTAAATTAAACATAGAGCCATCTAACCCCCCCAGCAAATGTATATAATTTAATATAATAGCACTGAAATAGCATTTCCTTCACTCAAGTTGGTACTTACAAATCTAGATGGGTATAAAGGTTTCATTATCTAAATAATATGCTAACACTTTTTGAATTTCACAAATTATAAGTTAGTGGTAGCTTCTATTGTACTGCAACTCATTTCAGTACAAAATCACCTTGTACAGAAAACTGCAGTGGGATTTCAATTATTTCTGGGAAACATTATGTATTTCCTAGAGTATGATTAAGTTTAATTTGATGCATTAAAAATAATCAATATTTAATTTTTGCTTAGTACTTCACAAGTGTTCTTCCTGGGGGTTTCCCAAAGAATTTTCATTAGCTAACGAGGCAATTCCACCACAAGAACATTAGTCATTACAGCAGTTGAAGTAGTAAAGAAGTATTTACATTCATACTGATCTTAATAGTTATTTCTGTCAAACAGATGGTCTATTGTTCATGTCTACACTTCCCTGACTTGTTAATTGCTAATGTACATGCTACTACTAATTGTACAGTACTAGTAACCTCTGTACAGTAATAAATAGGTCAAAAGCTTCTTTCAGACCTTAAGAGTTTTGGTTCTTATGGTTGCAGCTTAATGAATCATCTACCAGCCACAGCACAGCTGTATATTACACAACAGACCACAGAGAGTGGGGAAGAAATTTCTTTGTCCTAACATACGAAAGGGCACAAGGCACAGCTCTGCAAGGAGGGAGTCTTGCACTTGTCTCAGCTCTGGGTAGGCAGCAGGAGTATGCCACTTCAGCTGAAGTTTGGGTTTTTTAGATCCTACATCTTGTTCCTTTGCTGCTCTGTGGTGGCAGACAGGGCTTGTGACCATACACGTCTTCTGTGTTACTGGGCCTGACTGGCCATCATCTTGTCTTCTCAGAACATTGCAAGAAAAGGAGTTTGTTGGACATGAAGGACTCATACTTGAAGATACTGTTGAACTGGTGCTTTATTTTAAACAGTTAGCAGTTGTAAACCAAGAATCAGAATAAAAAGCAGCTAAAAAGCCTCCCTAAGAAGACCAGGGAGAGGATAGAAGAAGGAAGAGAAACAGACGCTAAAAGCAACAAGCCTATAAGGCTCCTCCAGCAGATGGGCAACTTAACCAGAGATGCCCTTCATAGTGAATTTTCCTACCTGCGCCACCTCTGGTGGCACAGCGCAGTACTCTACAGCTGTGCACAGCCATCCCACAGCGCCGGGCTGCTGCCAGAATAACTCAGTGGAGTCATTGTTTGCACTGCACCAGAGCAGCAGTGCTAGGTTTAAAAATGTGAGGTAACTTTCAGAGACGCATACATTTGCAATTCATGACTTCTTTTCACAGGCCTGGCTGCTTTTCAAAGAGGTTTAAAAACCAGATGTGGAAAATAAGATTGCTAAAATCATTTGGCAACTTAATAAAGGGGTGCTGCATGTTCCCAGGGTAGATTTTCAACAACAGAGCACAACAAACACATGAGAAAATGCTTCCAGGGCAAGGGGGAAAGGCTTTGAAAATTCAGCATCAGAGGAGAATGAAATACAATGTTTCATTTATGTGATTTGGTTTTTCCATAACATATTTTTGTCTATCTCCATGTAAACATTTTTGAGACGTTTAAATTCTTATTTTCTGGGGGGAAAGTATCAACCTCAATTGCATGTGATTTCAGTTGTGAGTCCTGTTTATGTTGTCCTGTCTCATACCTAGAAGAGGACTAAGAGGGACCGTAATACACATTCACAATACTACCAATAAGAACAATATGAAAAACACAATTACTATTAATATAAAACTAAGTTTTAATCAAATGGGAACAACAATGTAAAAATCAAGAGCAGGAAACAATCTCAGCTGGCACTTGCTCTCAAACACAATGCAAAATCCTACTTTGCCAGGCCACCAGGTAAAGTGATTCAAGTACCCTCGATTCAACCAGCTCTGTCTGGACAAGCCAGGCCACACTTTTCTGCCTCTATTTGTCATCCCAATACTTTTCTTATTTTTCTTTCTCTATATGTCTTTCCCGTATCATCAAACACAACGTGGAAACACATTCTAGAACATAAAACAAAAAATAATGGTAAGACATCTGGTGAAGAGCCTGAGAAGTTCCTGAGGGCCAGGCGATCTCCTGACATAGGCAACCACAAAGCACACTCAGCCCAAGGCAGCAGAATGGGTCCCCTTAGGCTGTGGGTATGGGAAAGGCAGAGAGATGAGGGCTGCACCCATAGGGCTGGTCAAGACTTAGAGCTGATACAGACAGGAAGAAACTGCATTTCCGAAGCCCTCGACCGAGGGAAGAGGTGACAGCAGTGGAGCCACCGCTTGGGCTCTCCTCCTCTTGGGAAGGGATTCAGCTGAGCATGAATCCCACGCTCAGCCTGAGGACGGATGCAGGAGCTGCCTGCTACCTGCTCTGTTCCAGCAGGGATGCTGAGCACCCTCTGTGGGCACTGCTGCTTTTCAGTGCCCTTCCCGAGATGGGAAGAGAAAAAGCAGCAGCTCCTTTGAGCAGTTTCCGGCCCATGGCTGAACACACTGACTCTAAAAAAGAAAAGATATTATTACAGATGGCGCTTGGAACAAAAAAGAACATTGACTGGGAAAAACAAAAGCAAACCAACCAGAAAAGCAAACCCAAGCTGTTGCTCACAGCCAAGGTGCAAAGACCACCCTGAGGCAACAGTGGAGATGCTGTTATCTGCTGTCATGGTTTCCGCTGAGATGGGGTTGACTTATTTACTAGCAGCTGGGGTAGTGCTATGGTTTGGATTTGGGATGCGAATAGTGTTGGTAGTGCACTAATGGTTTTGGTTGTTGTTAAGCTCTCAAGGCCTTTTCTATTCCTCACACCACCTCACCAGTGAATAGGCTGGGGGTGCACACACGGCTGGGAGGAGACACAGCCGGGACAGCTGACCCCAACTAACCAAAGGAGTATTTCATGCCATATGATGTCAGGCTCAGTATATAAAGCTGGGGGAAGAAGAAGGGAGGGGGGGACATTCGAGTTACGGTCTTCCGAAGCAACCATTACACTTGATGAAGCCCCGCTTTCCTGGATGAACACCTGCCTGCCCATGGGAAGTGGTGAACAAATTTCTTGTTTTGCTTTACTTGCATGCCTGGCTTTTGCGTTACTTATTAAACTGTCTTTATATCAACTCTTGAGTTTTTCTCACTTTTACTCTTCTGATTCTCTCCCCCATCCCAACTGGGGAAAGTAAGCGAGCCGCTGCGTGATCCGAGTTGCTGGCTGGGGTTAAACCACAACACCTGTGTTATGTACAACAAGAATGGAAGTCACGCTCAAAAATGCAGTGTATGAAATAATCAATCCCACTCCACAAAATAAAGGACTCAGACCTCAGTGGGTATAAATTGGCAGAGCAGCGCTGCCATCTCTGCAGCCCCATCTGTTCATGCAGAACTGAAGACAGAAAACCATGAAAGCAAATACAGACACATGCAAAATGCAAAAGAGAAGAAACGAAATCCATGTACTGCTGGAGAAAGGCTGCGGTGACCCCATCAGAGAGCTGGCTTGCCTTGAACTTCACAGGCAAGGCATAAACACTTGGTATTTAGAGAACAGCCTGAAATGGTAATGGTCTCTAGAGGTATTTTGCATGCCAATTAAATATTCTAAGTTGATATCAAGATTATTGTCACCTATTTAATGGCTCATTGATTTTAGAAGCCATACCAATTTTCTCTTTCCTTTCTGTCGAGTTAGTTACAGTAATGACTAACCATAAAAATTAGATAACATGCTGAAATGTGATTTAAAAACATCTGTGCGTTTGATATCTCTACTTTTAAGTGAGAGACGAGTTAATCTCCCCTTGCCTTACTCCACATCACCACTTTTGGCCTATGTGGCTCTAAAGACAGAGCAAGACAAACTGAATTACACTGAGCATGATTTAAAAGGAAAAAAAAAAATCCTAGAAACTCGCAGCCGTGTCTTCTATGGTCCTTTGAAGCACCATGTAAATGGACAATCAAAGAGTCCAGTGCTTTTTCTAGCTGAACAGCTGAAGAGTTGGTTCCCTGGGAAAGGCTCCAGTCTTCTCTGGAACCATTTCTGAAAGATGCTTCAGAAACATGCACGCTCCAAACTGCCTCTGTGCCTGTCTCCACACCTCTCCTTCAGAGCAGGTCAAAAATCACTCCACCGTAACATTTTCCATCAGATGAACAAATGTACAACATGTGATTTTTGCAGCATTGCATCCACTTTCACATTTTTATTTAAAAAAAAATGGAAAATATCTGGAAAATGCAAACAAAGCACCACTTCCCTGCAGTAGGTTTCAATTTTTCATTTCAAGTAGACATTATTAAAGCCACTAAATGTATAAATGAAATATTTTAAAGAAAAATGTGAGAAATAAAAATATGAAGAACACACTGGAAGTCTACTCAAATCAAACATTCCAATAGAGGAAAAAAAAAAAAGATTTTATTTAGCAAATAAAGTTCTTACTGGTTTTTAATCTTATGCAGGGTACAAAAAAAAAGTTAAAAATCTTTAAAAAATTTTCCCCCATAATAGAAAAAATGTCTTTTCAAGCCAGGTTAGCAAATTTCACCCCCTTGATTCCCATTTTCCCTTTCTCTTCCTATTGCTTCTACCTGCCTTACAGAACCATTGTTTCCAAGTATTTGATTCAAGACTAATATGGGTTTTGTCGGCCACACAGAGGCATTCTGCCCGAATTTCTTCACAGCACTGTGAAGTGCTACCTACCCTCTCCCCAGCCCAGGAGGATTGCATAGGCTCATGTTTGCAGTGAATGTTCACTTCAGGTTTTCAGCTACATTTCTAGCCAGTGTAGAAAACCCCCAAAAATTCAGTTGCAGCTGACCAGAAGGGAGATCACCAGCGTTTCTGAGGTGCTGAAACCACAATTTCACTTTCTGCCTGTTAGAAAACATTCCTTTTCTTTTGAAATGTGGCATAACTTTCTCTCGGAAAGAGTATGGAGAGCACTGCATGTAACATCTCACCCAGCAAATAGATTCAGCCCCCACCGGACACTGGAAACTCCACACCAGTAACACACTGAGACTTTACTGTCCAACCTTCTGCGTATAGTTATATCATATTTCTGCTCTCATTCTGCAATAATCTCAATGTTTATTTCTTAAAAATAAGCATCTTTTTGTCCTTGGTTACTTTTTGCATATCCTTGTACAGATACACTACCCTTTTTCTTTAATTCCCAGTACTTTTATTGCTAGGTAACATGGGTGACCTTTGGGCATCTGTTCAAACATCTTTGAACACTTTTCCAACTCCCACCTGTGTCCTTTGTGGCGCTCTCTCATTTGATTTCACGTAATTATTTTCACAACTTCATCTGTCCCACAAAAATTTACTTGTAAAATTTCATTTTAGCAGCAACTAGTAGATCCAAGTGATTATTCAAAAATGCTCCATGGGTCTCCTTTATTTTGCTGCGTCTCCTCTCAGCACCCCAGGGCTGCAAATCACACGGACATGACTTCTCTGAAACAAAGTGTGAGTAGTTTTGCAGAACATCGTCAGTTCAGAGCACTGAACATCTCAAACTCCAGCTCTGATTGTAACGTATCAGCCACTGACCACATAAACCCTTCACAACCTACCCATGCCCCAGCACAGACTTGCACAAAACCCATTTACAAATGAGCTACAGGCCAAAAGCTACTCATTAAAATAATATGGCAAACGCTCTTGAATGAAACTTAGAAGAATACAGCTTCGCGCTGTCATGCTTTTCACATGCCCCCCAACCAAATCCATTTGATAAATGACTAATTATCCTAAGCTGCATTAAAATTCAATCTTGATTGAGATTATTACCGATTAAGTACTACTCACATTCTACAGTTCAATTCAGCACAATATCTGTGATTCAGCAGATGAGCAGAGTGCCCATTGCCCAGGGCAGCATTAACACACACTCCCGCCACGCCAACAAAAGTAGGTTTTAACTTGACACGTAGAGTTTTTCAAGCAACTCTGCTTTATTACTTTCATAAAATTGTTCAGCAATATTCACAATTTCAGAATTATTTTTGAGCCTTTCTCAGCCACTGTTTAGTTCTGTCCCTTCTACAGCAGTGAGCCAGTTCTGACCCCGTCTTTATGTTCTCCATACATGCACCTCAGTTCTCCCGTTCCCAGGCTCACGGCTGAAAACATTTTGATCCTTTCTTTACCCTTCCTTTGCCCTTCTATTGTGACTGGTATGTTCTAACTCCTGGAACTAATCTGAGTTTTAAAGCCCTGGAGCTAGCAGCAGGGAAACCTATAACTTGCAATTTCCAAAATGTCTTCAAGGCCAAGGACTGACAACTCCATGTAACCGAGGAGCTTCGCTGCAGCCAAACGAGCTGACACCACTGCAAAAGAGCACTTACAAAATGTAAAAACAAAACAATGGCAAAAATTGGAGCAAATAAAAGCGAACAGAGGACACAGTCCCCAGCCCTGCACACAGGGCCATGCTCCACATTGGCCAAGGGCGGCATTCAGGTCATGAAGGTGAAGGTCCACACGGGACACAGAATCGTAGAATGGGTGAGGTCAGAAGGGATCTCTGGAGGTAATCTGGTCCAACCCCCCTGGCTCAAGCAGGGCCTCCTAGAGCAGGTTGCCCAGGACCATGTCCAGATGGCTTCTGAATATCTGCAAGGATGGAGACTCCACAGCCTCTCTGAGCAGCCTGTCCCAGTGCTCAGTCGCTCAGTCATCCACACGCTAAAAAGCGTTTCCTGATGTTCAGAGGGGACCTCCTGTGTTTCAGTTTGTGCCCATTGCCTCTGGTCCTGTCACTGGGCACCACTGGAAAGAGCCTGGCTCTGTCCTCTCGCACCCTGCCTGCAGGTATCGTATACGTTGGTAAGATCTCCCTAAGCCTCCTCTTCTCTGGGCTAAACAGTCCCAGCTCCCTCAGCCTTTCCTCATGCGAGATGCTCCAGTCCCTTCAACATTTTTACAGCCCTTTGTTGGACGGTCTCCAGTATGTCCATGTCCCTCTTGCACTGAGGAGCCCAGAACTGGGCACAGTACTCCAGGTGTGGCCTGACCAGTGCTGAGTAGAGGGAAAGGATCACCTCTCAGCCTGCAATGCTTCTCCTAATGCAGCCCAGGATACCATTGGCTTTCTTTGTGACAAGGGCACATTTGCTGGCTCACAATCAACTTGGTGTCCACCAGGACCTCAGGTCCTTTTCTGCAAAGCTGCTTTCCAGCTGGGCAGCATAAAGTGATGGACGATTAAGGCTAAGCTCAAGGCTTTCACACGTGAAAGGGTACATACTCTGCACGCTGCAAATGAGCGTTTAGTTCAAAAGCAACTATTTCATTTTGCTCATAGCCCCTGACCCAGATGGTCTAGGTAAGAACGGCCCCAGTTTGGTGAATCACCTGCAACTTTGGTAAGACTTGTAGTAAGCTCTTTATCAGCCACTGCTTGCCTGCCTTTAAAACGTGTATGCGGCCAAAATACTTGCTCATGTTGAAGGATGAATCTACCTACTGTATTTGTTGAATATTGGTCTTTCATTACCTCTTCTACCTCATGTAGATAAAATTAAATCCTCTGTGAACAAACTTCTTTGCAAATGTGAAATCAAAGCAAACAACATTAAGTTGAAACACAGCTGATAATGCAACATTAATTTCATTGCAAGGAAGAGGTTCAATTCTTGGGATTTGATTTTCTGTGAATAATAGATAAGACCTATTTACTAGACCTAGGAGTAAATCATTTTTCCAATTCTCTACTGGTAAAACACAGTAGCATATAATAGCATGGTTTTGCTGTAGTATTAAAAAGAGGGTCAGTATTTCAGTAACACCCTTGTTATCAATAAGGCTACTCGGCAGTCACAAAGCATAAGCTGAACATCCTGTGACTCTGAAATGTTAAAACATATCATTCCGATCATTTTTCCGCTCCTTGCTAAGTACCACTGCAACTCAGATTGCAGTGTCAGCTGCCTAGATAAGGATTATATAACCCAGGGAAAAAATAGCGTGAACATCTAACTGCAAGTCAGCATGAAAATAAATGACTGAAACATGGAAGAATTCAGACTTTGAGACTGGCACCGCAGGTCACGTCTGGGTCCATTTCTGTGCAAAAAATACATATTTATTACTAAATGAAAAAAAATATTGGCATTAGCTTCTGCAAAGAACAGATATATTTCATTGAAATATTCAGCTCCCAGATAGACTGTAGTGTCATCCAAGAAATAGTAGGAAAATTATCAACATAGAATAGAGTTTTGGTAGCTCATAAGAAAATTACAGTGCTTACGGTTTGTCCAAAAAATAACTATGTAAAAAAGGAAGCAGTCAAGGGACAGCCAACACAAGAAATAGAAGTTGGAAATCCTGCAGTATGAAGCTTTAAAAAATGGAGACAAATTTGTTTTGAGAGGAAATTGTTCACAAATGACATGAGACATACTCAAGCCACCAGTACAGAAAAGACAACAAACGTGGTTGTTTCCTCTGTCATAAAATAGTAGACGTTTTCAAACGCATATAAAAAGCAAACTTCAGTATGAGACAGCAAGCTGCTTAAAAAGCCCCAAACCATTAGGATTAACCTGTGAAGATGGTTATCAATATTGTTGAAAGCTCCAGAATAAAACTTAGGGCAGGGCAGTTACTTGTACTGAAAATAAGAACCTGGGCTCCACAGAGCAATTAAGTGCCACTGTCATGAGTGATTTCAACATTGAATCTTTATCTCATCAAAAAACAGTTCAATTTTGCCTCCTCAGTAAATAGATCACTTCTGAGAAGGGAAGGTAGATTTCCTTGAAAATGTTACCATTGGTCCCAATCCTGTTATTACTTCAGCACTTAAGATTTCTTTCTCATGGAAGCTACACCATTAAGCAATATGCCTGTCAGCCAAAGTGCCACTGGTATTTATGTGTTTTCAGAACTGGAGGTTCTAGAGAACAACTATATCTATAAATGTATTGTTCTGAGTCAGGTGGGCGTCAGTGCTGAACCTTCTCAACAGCAGCAGTGTACCCCAAAGCAATAAACCGGCTGCCCATGGAGATATACAGGAAGGTTGAAAGAGGGAGAGAAGCAAGCCTCTAAACTTCTTTGCCAGGAGCAGAGTAAAGGGAAAAAAAAAATGGGAGAAGAAAGACAAAATTAAGGTACCGGAATTTAAATTGAGGTGCAGATGAAGAGACTAAAAAGTGAAACCTTTGAGCTGCAGTATTTGTTCAGGGAAGCAGAAAGCGTTTACAGAAGTCTAATGGCTGTATTTAGTATTCGGATTAACCTTGTCCCTAGATGAGTTTGACACTATCATTTACAGGCTGGTAATGTTCATATTTAAACCCACTGAGTTAGACTAAGTAGTTATGCTGAGCTGTAAACCAGATGGCTATGCAGGGGTTAACAGGCAGGAGGGGAGAGCAAAATGGAAGGTAGAGACTTGAGGTGGACCCTGAAGGGACCAGAGATGCAGTAAATGGATTTGAGCAGGATGTTCCAGTCTTCAACTAATTATGAGCTAATGAAAATGCAATTTTGTGTAGCTCACTGACAGCAATGTAAATCCTTCCAAGAATGAGGGAGAAACAGAGAATGAATACTTTTCTCCAAATTTTAAATCAGCAAGGAGTTTTCTTATTCATCTACTGGCATATACGGAAATGTTCTGCTCTCGTAATCACTGCAGCTGGGCGACAGCTCCCTCAGAGGGCATTAGGGACCTGGACACTTCCCAACTACAGGTAGTAGAGGGACTAGATTTTTCTAGAGCTTCTGGACTGTATGGAGATGTAAGAAAGGCAAAGGCATATTTAGGGAGAAACACTAAAGGAAACTACCTGAGTGAAACCCAAACTACTTGCACTTTAGAGGCCTAAACGACATGTAATGCTAAATACATTAAGAGCTTCTAAAAGAACTGGTAGGCAGGATCTTATCAGACACTGCTCTGAAGGGCAAATAGAAGCACAAGAGCTGGCAAATCTTCAGGGATTACCTCTGTGGAGCACAAGCACAGCCCACCCCAAAGTGTAGAAGGCAGCATGGCTGAACAGAAAACTCCAAACTAAGTCAGAAAGCAAGGGCAGGGCAGGGGCGGGCTGTCCAGGAGGAGCACAGCGGCATCGCCCAGGCAGGGAGGGAATTAGAAACGCCAAAGTCTGATGTTCCTTCCTAAACTCTGGGATTACTTTCCATGGGAGTGTGCTGAAAGTCTATAAAAAGTTCAAAAAGAGACTGGACATATTCACGGAAGAAGAGATCCCTTAAGGACTGTTACCTACAAAGGCAACACTTCCAACTGGAGAAGTCTAATGCAGAAGTTGCTTGTATCTAGGAGAATACTCTGGAAAAACTGCCACACATCCATCTGCCTTCTCATCCTCCTTCACAGCCACCCAGTACTGGCTACTGTCACGGGTGGGATACTGGGCAAGTGCGACCTGTGATCTGGCATGGTATAGTCATCCTTACATTCTCTGGTCTGTGCTCCACTGTACTGTACCTGTACGTGCTGGATTTGCATTTACCCACATTTGGAGGTCAGCCCCACCTTCTAGCATTAATATTTTTAAAATCAAAGATGAGAGGAATTAGCACAGAAGGGAAAACATCTCTGTTCTCATGTTGAAAAAAAACATCAAGATCTCCTAAGATAAGAGTAGTGTGCCATCTGAAACAGTTTTTCCTCTGAAGCTGTTGACCTACTTTGTTAGCAATACAATTTCTTACAAATTTACTATATTATAACAGCTGTGTTCATGCTGTTCTAGTGTCAGCACTTCTATTCTAAACTCCATTTTCTACACACTTCCGTAATAACTCAATTATAAAACTCGGGTAAGATGTGGCTCTCCACAAGCATTTTCTTCTCCAAAGTATATTTGACCATCCACAAAAATGCACCATTGCAAAATGCCAAATTGCCCACTTGGGGTCTGATTTCTACCCCCAGAGCATGGCGGGATTCTGCCTGAGAGTGGCTGGGGAAGACATCTGAGCCCACCCGTGCCGTCTGAAAACAAAGATCTGCTCTTGTCATTGACAGGCTGATGGCAGACGTGTGGTGTGTGGCCCTGCACTGCTTTTTTGTGTTCCCTGGGTGGGTTTGCACAGAGCCCTGGCACCCCGTGGGGCAGCACAGAGCTGGCAAGGAGTGCTGCTCTGCAGTGGGGTACCCCTGAGAGGTCTGACAAAATCATGGGGTATGGTAAAGAGGGAGAACTTGGAAGTACATAGCGCTGAAAGCAGCTGTGGAGGAGAAACCAGCGTGGGGAGGGAAAGACAGCGTGGGGAGGAAAAGAGCAAAAGGAGAAGAGATGGCAGCTTGGTTTCCTATAAAGAGCCGGCGCAGTCAGAAGTGTCCGTGCAGCGCAGCAGCTGGGAAGGAGGGAAGAGGACATGACAGCTGTACAGACAAAACAGCAAGAAGAAACCTTTCTCCCCAATTCAACTACAGCCAACCTTCGGCTTTTCTAATTCACTCCCTGCCCACCTGGGTGATGTCTCTGTGCTCTTCCTGGACAGCCCACCCCTGCCCCAACCACCTTTCATGGCCCTTCCGTAAGCTTTCCCTATTCTATTCTTTCTGATAAAAAGGCACCAAAACCACTTGAAATATTCAAGGTGCTGGAACAGTACAGATCTATATGGCGACACAACGATGTTTCTCCAGTTTGTTCCCTTTTTCTGTCCTAATAATCCATAACATTCTGTTTGCTTTCCTGCCTGCTACTGAGTCTCGCACCCATGTTTTCACAGACCTCTCTGCTACACACCCAAGTCTCACTCCTGTATAGTGACTGCTTAGACACGTCATGACGGGTTGCACTCTCAGATGTTACATCCACACAGCCATACCACCAATGTCCTGGGAGCAACGCTACTGTAACATGGGACACAATCCTCCCTAGCGCAGGGCCTCCATCCTGCAGTCCGCAGCGCTGGCTGGACATGTCCTGAGCAGGACACAAAACCAGGCAGGGGTTCCACACGCATTTTTTCCGCAGAACTTCCTCTAGCAATGCCCTCACCTGCCAGCACCAAACCCCAAAGGTGCTAAACTCCCAAACTACACCGGGGCTGAAATAAAATCTTCCTTCAGTAGATCCATGCCCATCCATCTTCTTTCCACCCTTATGTGCAATATACAAGGCAGCCCCCACACCAGAGAGACTCTTCTAGATACAGGATTGCTGCCACTGTTAAAGCCTTATGCCTTTTCAGACCAGACTCGATTTTTCCCTTTCTGGACTCACGTCTGGAAGTCTCCAAACAATCACTGGGCTCCAAACATCAGCAGCTTCTTTTGAGTAAAACCATCAGAAAATCTTAATTCAGCAAATGGGCAAATACTAAATTACCAACTTTCATGTAAAATACCTCTTGAAAACTTTTTCTGTAGAAAGATTGAGTTTTATGCACAAGCGATGCCCTGCTGAAACAAATTAAATTCCCTGTCTGCGAAATTAGGCATGACCACGTCTGGTAGGATTGCACATTACAATGATTCTCTGACTTCTGACGGTAAGGAATCTCACTATATGTTAATGTTGATAAATTACAGAAGATTAAATTCTATGGTTCATTTTAAAACACCAAAGAAAACCTTTTATCTGCTCCTGCCTTCTTCAGATGCAATGACCTAGTGAAAGAATTCAGCTTTAGTCCATCAGTGGATCTTCCCGATTGCTACCTAAGTACGTCTGTGACAGCTGTCAATTCAGAAATCATTTATCACAACAGAAAGATGACAGGAAAACACTGAGTTGATATGACAGCAATAGCAAAAATTTGTTAAAGCAGGCGTCCCTGTAGGAAATCTTTCCGCACTACAACAGATGGCCAGTAGTTAGAGGAAACCATTAAAGCTTGAATTGTGGAAATTGGTTAAATTTTTCACAGCAAAGGGTAGCAGATAAAAACAAACAAACTTTACCAACCTTCCGGGGAGAGCCAGTCCTTTTATAGAGTGCAGGTACCTATCAATAGCACAGGAAAGGCACTAGATTTTACAGGCACACTGGTATATTGTGTAATGATTTTATAATTATTGTATCATTTCCATATACCGCACAGACAATACAGTCACACGAGTATCATAATTGCATAATTACTACATTAATGCACGCAGGCAGCAATTACGCAAATACTACAGCTCTGAGCTGCAGGAGGGGAAGCCGCCGAGGGCGCAGCCCGTGGGGTTGGCAGCCAGTGCCCCACAGCACACCCCTGCCGCTGGCACGCCGGCTGCCGATCCACCACAGAGCCTGGGAAGGTGATGGGTTCGTCAAGGGTGAGGTTTTCCTCCTCTAATGCTTTAACAGGCACTGGAGAGACATGGTATTTTCAGCTATTCTGGAATACACTAATTCACCTGAGATGAAATGGGACCCATACAAAGATACAGATTTTCCTCTATGTTTGGGAATTTTCAATGTCTCAAGAGGGATATTGGCAACGTATGCAAATATTTTATTTGTATATACAAAATATAAGCAAAGATTGACTCTTAAACTGACCACCTTCAAAGTTCATATCCTTCCAGACCAGTAGCATTCCAGATAGCATTACTCAGGTCTGCTTTTTCACATTAATAAAGAATATTCCAGCACTGGGCAAAGAAAATGAAGATTTCCTAAGAAAAACTAAAACTAGGAGAAATTCAAGTTGTATGAGCACTGTAGCATGTCTGTGCTGCATTCCAAATGACAAGGGCTAAGACAGGGGATTGGGGAATTTTAAAAAGGCAAAACTTCACTGAGCTTTCTTTTGGGACCCATTTAAATGTGAAACTCGGGGACTGCAAACCTGTGGGAACCAGAGAACAGATGCCCAAGTCATTCTCACTTCTGAAGGCCTTTTATACAAAAAAAAAAAAAATCCCTTGGGAATCCACAGCAATACTTGTTTGAGTGAGAGCATCTCAACAGCTGCGTGTCTGAGCGCTGCACAGGGCTGGTCTGAGCACAGCTTGCCACAGCTTACCGTACTTGCACAGTCCGGGGGATGTGCTAGCTATAATACATGCTGTCAGTTACGTATATTAAAACTTTGCTGTCTTTAAGCAGAAAACCTAAGAAAGGCAATATTCCTAGCAATATAGCAATAGTCCTCATCACCCTAGTGTATACAGCAGCCAAGCAGTGGATATCACGAGCTGATGGCGCTGAAAAGCTAACTCAGTGCCAGCTCTGAATTTGATTTGAGAAGTCCTTTTGATCACTGACAAGAAATAAGGAAAATTCTAAGCCCCTTAAATACAATTCCTATTCTTTCCCCTAAAATACAATTCCTATTTTAAGACTGAACTGGTCTTTAAAAACCAGAAAAGCTGTTTCTTTAGCCCTACCACACATTCCTGTGATGTGCATATTGTACGCAAAAGCAACTAAATTAACTTCATAACACTGCGGTGGAATTTCAAGGGAAAGAAAAACAAACAACCAACATTGTTATGTGAAGATACATACTTTTTCATAAATCTCTGCTGTCTGGGTGAGGATAACCATGCTTCCAGCACACTGTTTCACTCATTTAATAACGGGATACAATTTTAGATTGTGTATATGTTGACAGAAAGCAGAAGTGACAGAAAGCTCGGGAAGCTTTGCTTTTAGTATTTGCCTGTTGGAATGGAAATAGTTGAAGAGAACCTCTAGGCTGATAAAATCTGTCACTTGAACATCAAATAAAAATAAATAAAACCAACTTTATCAGCCACTAGAAAAAAAACCATCTCTTTCCATTGTGAATTGCAATCATATCTGGTTTAGGCCTTCTCTGTTTCAGACATTTCACAAGTTCCCTTCTGCTTTGGGGATCCAAATACTCTGAACCGGCCAAGTAACACAGCAGCATTACCTGCAAGCTGTGTCAAACCACCTGCACAGCTGGAGTTTGAAGTCCAGAACCTGAAAACAAGGCATGAGCAGGACTTGATGCTGAGAGGCACAAAAACCCCAGCTGAAGACCAATCCACAGAGACACGGACCAGGGTGAACGCGGGCTCGCCTGACCGTGGGCTTTGCTATGGCAATACTCAGCTGATCTGGAGACAGCTCCGCTCTTTCTCCTATAAAATTTGTTTCATCTCTAAGAACAACACCAACCCTTAAAGCTGCATGAAAATCCATCCATCTGATGAAACAAGATGGATTAATAAGGGTTAAAAACTAAATTCCTTATGCACTGAAACATGGTCTGTTTTTTTAAAACCCTACAATCATAATAGTTAACTCTGACAAACACAGGCTATTTAAGCGCTTAACTTTGATCATTTTAACTTTCTCAACTTAATTCCATAAATACACAAATGTGTATGTACCTTTTAGACAGAGGCAGTAATTACAGCTGACAGCTGTGAGAGCATTTTACATGTTTCGGTAATAAACCTATCTATCCCTATTAAATATTAATACACCATCTCTCCCTATTACCTATTATGTCATCAGTCACACCAGTTTTAGGAGGGAGGTCAGCAAAACCAAGATAACAAGATTTTTGTAATTTTTTAAAATACAGACTGTGCAGTTTATAGATGTTAATAAAACCCCTGACAAGAGAAGCACTATTTACTAACCGGACTGATATACAAGCAGGAAAAAATAAATAGAATGTTTTCCTCCCTTAAATTTGTTTATCTATTGCATAAATATCAGAGGTCATATTTCAGCCAGGATAGGAAGGACACGGAAAGGAAGGTGAAATGAAAATACACCCTGGTCCTTCTTCATGCTGCTCCTTCCCAGCCTCCCCACAGGAACTCGGAGAAGGCTGCGCTGAAAGTCAGTGCCACACTGCCAGGCAGGATGCTCGGGAGCCAGGTAGGGCTGCTTGGGCAAGAGAGTGTCAGGATAAAGACTTCGATACAAACCGTGGTGCCACCGGTTCCCACCATCCACTGTTGAGAAGATACACAAGAGGTAGCCTTCCAGATCTGCCATCAAGTCGAGTACCTTCAGCTGTCATGTTTCTCTTAACCTCGCCAATTATTTTCATGTTTTCCTAATCGAGAAGGATGACTCTGGCGTACAATACCCACAGATTCTGCAGATCATTTGCAATTATTATTTCCATTTTTTGACTTAATAATGCAGTCTGGCACACAGTTCAGAAGCTGACGCGCTTGACATACAGACTTTTCTACTGAAAAAAATGCTGACTTGATAAAAATCAAGGCGTTTCAGAGGAATATACTTCCCATGAATTACTTCCAAACCATTAAACTGAAATGTGTCTTTTTATGTTTGAAATTTTTGAACTATTTATATAAGTTTCAAGAAAACTCCTAGTATTAAGGACACTTCAGTTTCCTTTTCACCAATTGTTTTCACCCACACAACTTTCATACCACTCTTTTGAAAGGTTAAAACAAAACATGTTTTCAAGTTTCTTTTTGTGAGAATTTTAGTGATCAACTTTTCACTCCAATTTGGTTGAAAACAAGAAATTGGGAAACTTGGACTTCTGACTAGAATCTGATTTTTTTTTTTTAAAAATAAATAACCATGGAGAAAACAACTGTTAATTTCTGGTTGCCAAATTTTATTGCTAGTCACAATTTTTTGCTCCACTTCAGTCTCTCCTCTGCCTCCCTGCCCTCCCCAATAGCCCCCCGAACCCAGGGAAAGGGCAGACAACCAAAAGTTGGGGGGTTTTTAGGTGCCAGGCAGAGAATAGGGAAGGCTGAAATTCTCCAGTTGTCTGTCAAACACATTTTTGATCTGGGGAAGGGGAAAACCAAATGCATCAACAGGTACTGCTTAAAAACAGACCGTTACCACTCCTACCCACAAACGCACTGGCTAACCTTTTTCATTAGCTGATTAAGCTGAGCCTTACAAATAGTTGCTTTCTACTTTCACTGCTTCTGGTAGAAAACTCCTCCAGAACCTCCCACCTAAGTAATTACAAATTTTCTTTTAGTTTGTGTACAATTTACAGCCTGTTATACTTCCAGCAACCCTGCGCTTTTTCCCCAAAATAGGTATTTCTTTCACTCCCAGATGTTAACTCCCCTGCGTATTATCAACGGCAATTAAATCTTACGGCCTTCATTTTGCTGCCAAGACGACTGTTCTGTCTCATCTCAGTAGTAAGGCTTTCCACTGCCCTGACTGTCCAAGTAACCCCTCTCCACCTTCCGAGTTTTAAGGCATCTTTCTTAAACTTGGCAACTGGCAGCATGCATGAGACTCTAGAGGACAGAGCGCTCCACAGATTTCAGGCTGCTCCATTAACCCCAGCTTCTCTTCAGGAGAATTACCTTTGCTGACATCCAGCCCATAGTCTTCTCTTATTCCCAGACCTGCAAACTCAAGCAACAGCACTCATTACCTACACTGTACTATCCCTTATTTTATAGGGCTCTCTCAGATCACACCCAAATTTGTCTGCGTCCTCTGCTAAATGCTCTGAAGTTTCCTTAGCCCTTCCAAAGCCTCTGAGTGATCTTCAGATTTTCTCCATATCTCGTTCAAACTCCAGAGGTGAACCTGAGGATTTCACCTTCAATCCCACCATTTCAGGCACGTGGTATCTGCCACTGATCGATTAGTAGGTTAGGATTGCAGGACCTACTTGGTTTGGTGTTTACCAATTGCTATTTTTTCCCCCTCCTGTGATAACTCCTGGGAAGCACAATAGAATCCTTTAAAAGCCAAAATATAGGGGGAAGTTCCTCTCTTGGAAAAATGACTGGTTTTGAATATACACACATACATATATTGTCCAAACCACTTGTTTCCCTTTTTTTTTTTTTTTTTTTAAGTAATTCAAAAACAGTTTTGATGACAAATTTTGAGTCAGCTTCAGTGCTTATTACTGGCTTCAATTTTCTTTTACTAGAGGATATAGTTCCATTAAATCAGTGTCTGCAAGACTGGAGTCCAGGAGAATTCCATCCTATTTCATGCTTCATTATGAAAGATTCATACAGCCCTACTCATCATGTTTCTACAGTCATCTACATCAACTTTAGCGTACTAAAATGTTGTACAGTATGAAGTGACACGTTGAAATGATCAGTCAAGTTCACTGGGCTTAACCACTCTGACAATGATACGTAATGTTACTTTGGTTAGGGATAAGAAGACATCCTAATCAGCATATAAGAGCAATCTTTATTGTGGTAATTAGCCTTTACCAAATTGCAAAATCAAGCTCAAAATGTTGAAAAGTGCCCTAGAGGCAGAAATACAGGAGAAAGATTACCTACAGGCCACGAGAATGGAAGCTGCCTTTGTGCTGGAAGAAGCCCTGCAGTGATGTGAGCACCACATGCCTGAGCTTGTTTTCTATGGGGAATGGTGGTAATAGGATTAGTTTCTACAACATGACATGTTAATAAACTGTCTCTCATAAACACACACACACACCCTCCTCCAGAAAAAAAACCAAGAAGTCATTCCTGTGCAAGACAGACTGAATTATTTAATAAATGTGAGAGGTACCTGGAAAGCAACACTCGAGTAGAGTTAAACATTTGAACTTCTTGGTTAAGTACGAGCTGGTATTTTATTTAACCTTGTTTTTCCATTGCATGTAAGATACCAACTAAGAAACATAAAACAGGACTGGAACTAGAAGACAACCAGGGTACTAGCCAAAGTCGGTCAAACCAGGGTTGTATCAGCAAATTCTTGATCTGCGTTTAACATTGTACAGCTGAACAATCTGCGTGTAGATGTCTGTATAAGCACAGAGGATGTTTCGGTTGATATTAGGAAAAATTTCTTCATCAAAAAGGTTATCAAACATTGGAACAGGCTACCCGGGGAAGTGGTGGAGTCACCATCCCTGGGGTTATTTAAAAGACAGGCAGATGTGGCATTTAGGGACATGGTTTAGTGTTGGACTTGGCAGCGTTAGGTTTACGGTTTGACTCAATGCTCTTAAGGGTCTTTTCCAACCTAAAGGATGCTATGACTCTGTATGTGCACGTTAGTGTTTTAACCAAGTCTGAGTCAGAAATCATTAGACTGAAGTAAGGGCAGGTGCTAAAAAGTCCAACTTCCAAAGCCAGTGTAAATTCCTTCAGCTGCTCTCTGTGACACAGACCAGTTAAGGCTTCTGAGGAAACCAAGCACAAGCTCAAATTGCCAGAACAGCGTGGGTTCTACAGCTTTGGTTTGGTTGTTTTTTTTAAAATCTTCATTCTGTCGTCTTGCTAGAGTCTACCCAGGGTGGCTGCTACAGCAGATAACTCTATATAGTAATGACATTGGATACCAAAATAGTCAAGCATTCTACGGACGTTCTGTTTCTTACTATGTTGATATGATTAGAGAAAGCAGACTGTTTACCTACCATGACTACTGTTTTTATCACTCGTACTATACCCTGCTCCTGGTTTTGCTACGTTCCAGTGATCTACATTTTCATTTATACATTTGTACCATTATTTTACTAGAAGAAAAACTTCAAGAGACTTTACTGGTGCTTCATTTGCATTTGATGATTCCATTTAATAGCCCTGTGGGCAAAAAGCCAACAGATGAAAATTTTTAATTCATGATGGCAGAGGAGGATGTTAACCCCATTAGCATCAAAAAGAAATGACCAAATGTCAAGACCATTCTCACAGTTCCATTCCTGTCCTTTCAGACCAGTTAAAACGCCCAGAATTAGGTTAGTCAATGGTGCAGACTAGTTCCTCGGTTAACATGTCCAATGGAGCTGTCGGACACTATGCAATGACTGCATCAGTCATGCTGCTGGATCCAGTTATTGGGAATTTAAAAAACAAGCAGACCAAAAGATACACAATTAATTCTTTATACTTAAAAGCTCCTAATGAAAAAAGAGAAATTCCGTCTTTATCTTTTTTCCATTTAAAAACAAATGCACCCAAATAAAATGGATGAGATGGGGAGGATAGGTATTTTCTGTGCTTTATCATTTGTCCTTCTTACTATCATGACACAGGAAAATTAAAGCAGCTTTGTAGCATTCTCAAACTTGACTAGATAAATCACAGGGTAAGCACAGGGTGTTACGTTACTCCTGAGAGATCAGTCCCATAAGTTTGGCTGGATCCTCATCTCCTCCTCAGTCTCATTTTGACAAAGCCTCCCTGCTAAACAAGGAGTCGTTCTAGGCTGGCAGACTCACTGTCACTGGTGTTAGTAAGACTTTACCTTTTTCGTTCTTTCTAAACATCTACTCTTCTTTGCTTTTCTCTATTAACTTCAATGATATGATAAACCTCCACAAATGCCAACCAGCATTCAAAAAAATGTCAACTGAGGATCCCTGCAGGACATACTTCAACATGAAGTGCAAACAAGTAACTAGAAACACAGCAAAATCAGGTACATTTTGCAAGACTGATCCTGCAAGGAATTGACTATTCAGTCAACAAGGTTTGCGCTCTGCAGGAGACTCAATCTTTTAACTTGAGTGGTGGAGGTTCTTGCTTGGGGGAAAAGGGGGGAGAAGCAGTGTCAGTGGCCAACCATGGCTAGTTCCAAACAAAAACCACTGAGGAAATAAGAGACTTCTAACTCTGACTTATTCTTCTGTTCATTAAGAAGCTAGAATAGTATTTTTGCCAGTCCTCTTGTATGCACTTGCTGTGGCCAGTAAGGACATTTAGGCTCTAAAGAGAAATATGAAAGAGAAGAGAAATTATGTACAGCCCCCCTTCACTCCCCAAAATAACTGAAATAAATTTCAAAACAGTAACAGAATCCTCAAAAATGTGGGTCAAAGAAAATGCATTAAAAAAGTTTCACTTAACAACAGCATTTTCCCTTCCAACCAAATTTCTGACTTTCGTCTTAGGCAATCTTAGAGTCTTCACTCTATTAATAGCTTAATGCATGATAAATAATACATTATTCAAAAGGAACTTGTACTTTCACATTTGGTACAATACTTGCAAGCTACTGGCACTGTCTTCCACTTGATTTCAAGTGACATGCCCAAAGTCTTTGCAAGGAAAAATAAATCTGCCCATTCAAAACAGATACTGTGTCTGCCAGCTGAATGCATCTTTTTCTTGCAACCAAAGAAAGAAGAAATACTAAGTTCAAAATGTACTCCGAAGGGGAGGAGAGCACATAAAAAAGGGTGAGATGTCCTATTAAATTCGGGTCACACCACTTCCAAAAGGATGTAGCAGAATTATAAAAGTTTCAAAGATGGGCAATAAAAATGATTAAAGTCATGCTGATTCTTCCGTATCAGTAGAGATTGAAGATGTTGGGACTTCTTAGATCAGAGAAGCAAAAGCAAAGGTAGAGACATGAAAATAAAGACGACAATATGATAAAAGGTACAGCAAAGATACCATTCAGTCTCTTTTATAATATAAGATCAAGGATATATTCAATACTATCACAAAGTTGCAAAATTGACACAGTGCGTTATCCATCTGTGGAACTTAAGAGTACGTGATATCATCAATGTCAGGGGTTCTGGCTGAATAAAAAAAGCCAGACGGGTTATGCATGCACCGATTCCGATGGCATTTTTATATTTTTTTAATTATGTTTTGATCTGTCTAAATGAAACCCTTTACTTAGTCTTTTAGAAGAGAAATTCCCTGAACTCTAATTTTGATAGTGTCAAGAATACTTCATTTTCAGTTTATCAGGTGGCAAAACCACTTTTTATACAGTCACAAATCCCAATACAACACAAATGGAAACAAAACATTCTGATTTTACCAGTGTCAGTAATTCCATGACAAAATATCTGTCTCTCCTATTGAATTTTTAAATGTCTTTGTGGTCTACATTAGAGGAAAATAAATTTATAAATATTGGAATTTCAGAAGTGAAGCTTACCATTTCAGCTAGCACCTTTCCAAAATCTTGTAAATATCAATACTTTCAATGTGTCTTTACTATGAAAATAACCCACATTGCCAAGAACATAGACTGAAATAGTATCAAACGAATTAACTGCAAACACAAACAAGAAAACAAAAAGGTGCATACTAACAGCACCTGTCTTGGCAATGCATCTCTATTACAAAGCTAACACCACCTCTGTGAGATAGTAGAATCACAGAATATCTCAAGTTGGAAGGGACCCATAAGGATCAACATACTGGGTGTTTACTCATTCCTTAAGTGAACATAATACACTTCAAGGCGCACACCAATTTTAAACAACGTACGAGAGTAGACTTTTCCTATCGTCCCCTCTTCTCAGTTTACTGGGGAGTTAGCACAGATGTCACCAGGAAAAGAAAGCGCTTCATGCCCATGGTGGCAGAAGACGACTCATCCTCAGCCTGCAGCTACTTACACACTGCATTGACCGAGCTCCTCTCAGGTCTGGAAACAACGGCTTGTGCGGTCAGTGAGCAGCAGACACCATGTCGTGGTAAAGCAGCTTCATAAAACAGAGGCACACAGAGATGTGTGACTATCCTGCAGTAGCTCTGAGCTAGAGAGGCTTTGAACAGGAGAGAAGATACTCGACAGCAGCAGAGAGGAAGAGAAAGTCTATCCACAGGAGAAGATAGCAGGAATATCACTGATATATCACTTTACATCTGTGTTAGTTACTATTTTCTTGTTGCTATGGGAATACTAGAAAAAGTGGTTACCATTTAGTATTCAAAGACCCATGTAAAGTCTAGGTGTGAACACTATCATTTTTTGCAGTCTATAATTTTCTCTTCCAAGGAGTGTTAAATAGTTTTGTTTGGGGGAAGGGTATTAATAATATTCTCTTCTCTATTCACATGTTAAAATTAGCTAACCTTCTACCTGCTCTGGAGAACATCCAAGAAAATCTAAAGCAATGGCAAGCACTAACTTATCAGGGTAAAACAGATCTTTTTTCCATATAATTAAAATTAACGTACTAACTGGAATACTCTTCATAGAACTGATGTTATCTTGCTTCTTATGATGAGGCCATCTACAAAATTAATTCCATCATATTTAACTTGAGTGTCAAGAACCAGGCTTCAAAGCATTTTAGTGGAAATAGGTTTAAAAATTTTAGTAACTATTATAGGGGCAGTCTAGGAGTCCTTCCTTATCCTGATTAATCAGCATCGCCTGCATTCTCTGAGGCAGGATCAGCGATGGAAGTCAACAGAGGTAAGCATTGGAATTATTTTTTTCAGTTATATCAACACAGAAGAGGAGAAGAAAACTCACAGGATACACTAGGCTGTGTTTGTATACTCATGTGACAAGTCCTCATTTCAATCTGAAAGAAAATATTATTCCTCGCACTTACTCAAACAATCATTGGCAGGAACAAGCAGGTCTTGAAGAATGGGCTCAGCACCATGAAAGTACTACCAACGCTTTATTTTTGTACTTCAATACATTGTTTGATGTTCTGCCTGAAGACTTAAATCATGCAGGAATAAGCGCGCATACCTGGCTAGTGATTGCATTGCTGCTCACTTATCTTCAAAATTTAAACTCCTCCTCAACATTCTCAGAGCTAAACCCCATGAAGCTCAACAATGCAGTCAGCCCCTGTTCAGAGAGTGTTTTCTACACAGTTTATGTACAACAACAACGTAACAGACAAAGTAACATACCAAATGAAGAAAATGCCAACGTTCATTCTCTAGGCTATTTGCACAGCGCTGTGAATAAAAGTTTGAAACCCAAGCTAAGTATCAACTGGAGACAGTTTCATGGCATTGGGGAAGAGCTGTACAGAAAGGTTCGAAGTAGCAGGTTTTCCAGAGTAACTACCTAGTTACAAATTCTGAATTATTTCTCCCAAGCTGCAGGGGCCATTACAGTAAATTCTCCTAGAAATATTGCCAGGGTTCAACCACATTCAAAGAGAATTAGCGTTCAGAGAAGAGTGTGGACAGGGAGTTACTTAGTGTGCTCGCACTTCTATCAATCTTACCCAAGGCTCACAGAGAACAACCAAAACAGTCCACCTGACCTCAAAAATTTCTGAATCACTCCGCTGAGTGCCTGTTAACAACACACCAAAGATGCAATTTATGTTGAGAATTGATTACTCAAAAGTAAATATATAAAGCTGTAAGTAGGCATAGAAACATACTGAAGGGATGCTAAAGGGAAAGGCTATTTCCCCAGGAAGCCAGAGAAAGAACTCCCAACAAAAGGCCACTTCAAAGCCAAAAATATTTTTTCTCAGCACCATATTCTCTTAGTAAAGATCATTAAATATTATTTGAAATGAGTGAAATGGAGAGCAGGAAACATATGTTCCAGGTTTAGATGAAGACTGATGCTACTTGTAGAAGGAGCTGGAGGTATTCAATGCAGCACCAAGACCTGTAGCAGCAGTTAGAAAGGGCTGATTAAAATTCAGATGCTGTAACCAGATTGTGTGAAATGTAGAGTTACATAATTAATAAATAGAAAGCTACATTAAATAGCATTAAAGATCCTGCTTATGCAAAAGCAAAGACATACAGAATGGGTGCTAGCACGCTCAGTGTACGTACCAAGTCCTGGCTTCCCCTCGCAGGCGCAGGTACGCATTGCCAGCACACCCTGGACATCATTGCAGACATTACTCAACTGCTTCAGCAGCACGAGGAGGAGAGGAGCTCTCTCGTAGCAACAAGAACAAGGAAACATCAGCTGGAGAATACCATGTGATTAACAATTAAACATTGTGGGGAGCCTGGAGTTGCTATGGGTGGGAGAAATTAATTCTTCAGGTTTAGCAGAAGATTCCTCTGCAGAGACAGCACTGCTTCTGAAGGCTGCATACGTCTGAGAGCACAGGGGTCAGCTTGGCGCTAAGACAGCTGGTGTGGTACACACTTTTGAACTTGGCAAGTCACCCATTGCCATATAATCATTATTGCCAGGCATTTAATTTGGGATTAATGGGAAAAAAAATGGGTGCTAAATCAGAGCCAATACTATATTATAAAGAAATAACTGGCCAAGTTCTCTATTGCAGTGACTCGCCTTCCCTGAGGTCAATGAAACTATTTCAGCAGGAAATTTTGTCCCATTACATGGATCTAAGCAAATAATTCACACTGAATCATTTATCTAATTAATCTCAATTTTTCAGCATGAATGCTAACAGGCTCCAAATTCCTCTCTTATTTGCATTTATTCACTGAATAATCCTTACCTGTGGCAGTGCTATGAGGTGTCCACAGGAAGATGGGAGAATTTCTGACCTGTCCTCAAGGTTACATAGCATGTTTCTGTCCACCAGGAATACACAATTTGGAAAGCAAATGTTGTTTCCCACCATTATTCTGTGCCATTTGCTGGAAGGTCAATGCTATTGTTTAAAAAATTTTGCCAGTGAACTGACTTAGTGAAACACTTGAAAAAAAACAAACACAACAAATTCTGTCAAAGAACACAAAACAAAGATCATTTACCACTGTTCCTCTATTGCTTATATTAAAAACAACTAGGAGAAATAATCCCTTTCTGTTTTTCCTCTCTTAAAATAAATGCAGGGGTTTTGTATGGATATAAATAATTGAATAACCCAGTGATTTACAGCTATTATATATTTATATGTTGTCTCTCTCTGTTTTTTTTTTAATCAAAAGAGTCTGCAGAGGTGAACTATTCAATGGATCTCCCTGCCATGCCCAAGGCTCATTTTTTGCCCTACACACCGTACACGAGCAGCTGATTCATTACAGTCATTGTTTTAAGGATGCCCTTTCAATGCTCCCTTTGTTTCCTGGGGGGTCCCTTGTTAAAAATCTTGAGAGCAAGTTCTCTCCATTTCCCCGGGCAACTGTTTTTGTTCATTGCCTTACGCTACTACACATTAGTATTTAACATTGGTACAGAGTTAATGTTTAAAGACCCAGTTATGGCTGACACCATTCTGCCAGAAATTATGCTGATTAGAAAGCTCAACCCCATCCCAACCGTGATCACCATGTAGAAGAGGCACAGTAAACAACGCACGACACAGTCAAGGATGGAGCATGCTGCAATTGAAACGGGATGGGGCAATCCTCAGTCTCGCAGGAGCATTTTGCCACACAGGGCATTTATCAAAGGTACTGCTCAAAAGCTGCTGGGTGGCTGGTTCCGGAGTAACCAGAGTAACTGCCCTCTCCTCCTGCACAGCCATTAACTCAGGAAGGTGCTTCAATCCTTTCTGAATTAAAAGGCACAACAAAAATACAATGCCATTAGGGAGGGCTGAATCAAGAAGTGAAAAACATCTCGCCATTTTTTCTGGCTGCCAGTTGTCCACAAAAGCATTTTAAGAGATGTTCCTAAATGCTTCTCAAAACATTAATGTCACCACCAAACATTGCTTAGAGTCGAGCACATGGTCACAAGTGTGCATTATCTGTCATTTGCTCATTTTCAAACCACCATATTTACACTCTGCAGTACTCGCAGCACTTCTGGTTTGTCACAACTGTCCTCTCCCGGTGAATTATCCTCCATGCACTGGGGCCGAGGCAGTAGGAGCTGAAGGATTACTTCACAAACATTTTGTGTTCTGAAAAAGCACAGCCCTTCTCCCTCCTTCATTTTAACAACAATTTGTTGACTGGAGAAAAACAAAAGGATTAACGGCTCTCATGCTTCCAATTAAATGCTTTGGCCTTCTCTACCTTGCTTTTTAATCAGTGGCTCAGGGGCCCATTCCTTGTATACACTAGTGAATTTAATATTAGCTCTTAATGAACCAGTTACTGACAGCCAGGAATGAAAGCTGCAGAGAATAGAGGAAATTACTATAGAAACATAATTTGCCTTTCAAATTGCATGTAAAAATAACGACAATGGCATGCCAGTTTGTTTGTTTATGTACGTTTCACCTATTTTCGCTGATTATTACATAAGCCGCTGCGATGTGTTACAAGGCCTGCTGTTCCCAAAGTATAAAGATTACTCTGCTAGGGTCACACATCTTATTTTAAGCTGTTGAAGTTACTGTATTTGGCTCCAGAAGCCCTTCTTCCCACCAACTTACTGACCCAAGAGGTCATCAACCACAAACATCACGTCCAAAATCGAAAAAATCCCACCAGCCATGCCAAGTACACTCAAAGACAACTAATGTTTGTGTTTTTCTTTCAGCATCAGAGGCCAACACTTGTGACGGTTTCTTGCTTCATCCCTTCCTGGGGCTTAGAAGGCTGCTGTCACCAGGTCTGACATAGAAATTCCAGTTTTCCCCATCACCTACAACTTTGCTTAACAGAGCACTCAGACTCCTAAGCCTCACACGCTTTTGAACAGGAAGAATTATTGAGGGTTAAGGAACATCTCTCCCAGAGTAAACTTCATCAGCAACCATGGCATTTGAATCACTCTGGATACTTATTAAATGAAGAAGTGTGTAAGGAAGACAAAACCATCAAGAACAAACTTACATTTCTTTTTTTTTTTTCCTCCCTTTATTCAGACAGAGAGGAATTCCAACAGCACTGCATCAGACATATCTCACAATGCTTTTTTAATTGGCATTAACCAGTATTTCAGGAGGTAACATTTCACTAATTAAAAGAAAATCAGACGCAACTTATTATAGTCAGCTTACAGTAATAGTACCCTTCAGATTTTGGCAGTAATGAAGATAAAGCAATAATGCACTCAAATAATTGTTCCCCACAATTTTGAATCACTTGGATAGCTATTAGCCTAAAGCACAATCACGGCTCATTAGGACTCTCCAAATAATAACTTAGAACAAAAGAAAGAGACTTCTCATACACAAACTCACGTAGTTTGTCCAAATCACTGAAATACTTGAATGAGATTTGAGTTGTAGCAAACATCATGGGTTTAAATGATTTAAGCCAAAAAGAAACTTTCAAATTCTTTTTGTGCCCTGTCCTGCTACTTTTCCTCTCTCCCTTCTACGACCTCTCCTTTTCCCCCAGCCTCTGCTCCCAGTTTTGCTCTTTTATTTCTCCAACACTCCCGTTACTCTTTCAGTGCCCTCTCAGAGGAAAAGCAACAGAGGAAGATGAACATGAAACAAATCTCAAGCAGCTCCAGACAAAAGGATGAAGGAAGTCGGTGAGGGAGGCATGAACAGGGAGCACAGTAGGGCTGTACAAGGGTGAGAAAGTCTCGCATCATTACCCCTCTTCCTTTCCAAAAAGCAGCATATCTAAGGAAGTAGACAGATACCTTCTCGCAGGCAGAACAGCAACATTAGTGTTGGGACAAAACCTTTCAATGATCTGCAGAAGCCCAACAAACAGCAGGATCATTAGCCTGATTATTCCCCGTGCTAAAGATTGAGTACTGCAGGATACAACAATTGTTGGTAGCAAATTAAAAAGGTAAAGTGAATGTCCAGCTTCATCAAGTCAGGCTACAATCATTAACTCCCAGGACCTAAGAGAGATTATACCGATGGGTATCTCTATAAACCTACAAGAAACAGAAATACCCTTCCCCGTGGATCAGCGGTAAACCCAGCAGAATATTGTCCATGGGAGATCATCCCATATCCCACATGATTTGCCTGCATCCCACCTTGGGAAGCCGCTGTCCTTTGTCTCTATTTGGTGGACAGACAGAGCCTCGGACTGATTAATTCTTTCCACTGAGGATGTGAAAAATTAGAGACATTGGTTGTCCAGGAGGGACTGAATATAAAAAAAAACCCTCTGAATAGACTAAAAAGAGTAAGTCAAGAAAAGTCCCCTTACTACCAAATCTGGCTGGGCTGTACCATCTAACAGCTCATCCACACATATTTTTCAGCCAGCTCTAACAGAAACAAAGGCAGGAAAGTTTTGGCTCACCGAGGCAGAAAACCTTACAGAGGAGAACACCAGAACAGTTAAAAAAAAAATTAATAGACCCTTTCCCAGCCAAAATCAGAATGATGCCTAGGGAGGTCTGTGAAATCAGGAGGGTTGAGCAAAGCACAAAAGCAATACTGTGGGCTGAAAGTCAGAGACCTGCGTTTCACTCCCAGCTCCGATACAGTCTCCCTGTGTGACCACGAGCAAAAAAAATGTCCTGTCTGGGTCTCCGGGTCTTGGCTGCTCTTTCTCTACTTGCCCTGCAAGGACGGCAGCAGGGCTTCTCTCTGTTTGCCCAGCACGAGGCCCAGCTCGTGATCTCAGTCGGGATATTTGCACTGGAATGTAATAAAAACAATTAACAAGTGTCTGACTAATGCCAGCATTTTAATAAATTGGACAAGTAGCGTATAAGGAAATGAAACCTTCCTTTTCAGAAAACACAGGGACCTTCAGCCACCAAGAAAGAGAATTCATGTGAAGGGGCTCACGCACAGACAACTCCAGAACAAACACTATGATTAAGATTCTCCCAGTCTGGTCTTGGCAAAAATTGATAAAAATGACAGATACACATGTCAAAACAGATGAAGAATTGCTGCACAAAGATCCACACCAGTTAATGTGCCAGAGCAAACAAAACTACCTGGAGTCATATCAGATAAAGACATAGATAAAACACTGTCAACAATAAAAAACAGTAATACAAAGTGTTTGGCTGGTGAACAAAAAACCATACTTGGATCGGGGAAACATCCATAGTCAAAACTGACTGGTATATAGACACACACTGCACCAGCTCTGCTCAGGACACCCAACTTGTCCCCTGTCACCTCTCAAAGCAGGGCTGCGGGAAAACCATTTCCATAGCAGGATTTCTCCATGCACACTTTGATCACTCAATATTAGACTACTGGAAGAAGGATGATAAACTGTAAAATGCAATAACCTGACTGATGTGACTGAAGCTACCCCACAAACATCTTTGTATACAAGTTACATTTCTGCAAAAATACTTGTAACTGCGTACAGGAGTATTTTAAAGCAGCCACCACTTTTTGCATGATTTTAAATTCCCATTTCCCCCAACTATCAGGGACGAGGAACCCCCGTGGTCATTATTTGAACAAAAACAGATACAGGGGCTGAAACATTTCTCTTGCCAGTCAACAGGTGAAACCTTACTGACTGCTTTGAAAGCCAGGATGTCAACCCAAACATTTTACTCTTTTTTAAGAGAAACAGAAAATTAAATGTAGATTTTTTTTTTTCAGGTACAACTTCTGCAAAACATCCTCTCTGTGCAGGGAAAGATGCAGTGGAAAGGAAAACTAAAAAGGTCACATAAGCAAAATAAACATGTGTCCCTATGGAGGAACACAGAAGGGATCATCTTGTACTTCTTGCTGAAAGCTGATAGGATTGTGGAAAGTGTAGAGCTGAGTTTTGCTGCATTCTTCCTTGCTAAAGGCTATGATGTATGCTTATCTTTGTCTCCTTCGCATGACCTTACGGGGCAGAAAAAAGGCCACCTAGTATATCTGCCTCATTTATTTAAAATCTATTTACACACGGGACTTGTGTTTTAATGAATCCATTTTGACATTCTGGTCATCAGAGATAGCACTAGTGGCGATAAAAGGTACGGAAGTGTTACAGACTATTAAAGGAGTCAATATTCAGGATGGTAATAAGCCATTTGACCCATACCAAGAAGCAGCTAACTCCTGTCATATATCAATGAATAACATACTTGCTCTTCACTTGGTTGCAATAGTGATTCTGTCAAATGGTCTCCCTACTACTCACAAAAAGGAAACGGTAAAAATTCATAATTCATAAAGATTATTTTGTGCCTATGACCCTATAGTTCTGGTGTAAGCATTTGATACACTACAAATGAAGGAGGTACTGAGTGCTGAAACACAGGCTTGAGATGAAACATTTTCATTCTCATAATGTAATTAGCTTGATGCAGTCACATCCCAACAGTAGAACTTGTTTCCATTGGAAAAGAATAATTTCCTTACAGCGTTTTTGGACTTTAATTAAAATCGGTTACCAAGATGTGTCTTAATTTGGGTCCTGTTCCCATGTTAAGCACAAAATAGACTACACACCCTCTCTTGTATGGGAGGTGAAGCACAGGGACTCATCCAGCATGCCCCACTGCATGGGCTGACTTCCAAAAAAAAAGGAGTTTGTTTGAAAACAAAAAGTAAAATGAAAACAACCGTTTAAAACACATACACACACTCCTGAGCTCCAAAGGCTGCTGCAGGGTTTGCACCTATGCTCCCACCCGAACCTGTTAGGAACAAAACTGAAAGGGGGGCACCCGACCCACAGCGCCAACCCCTCCCTCCCCTGCGGGAAGCGTAAATTTAAAGCCAGATTTGTAAAGCTCTTCAGGTGCCTAATTCCCATCGATTTCATTGAACTGAGAATTCAATGGGAGTTAGACACCTAAATAGCTCTCAGAAGAGATCTGAGAGATTTCGCAACATATTCTGCTCTTAGAAATCAAGTAAGGAAATCAAGTAAGTAATGCATTTGGTTTTCTTAACCTGCCACAGACAGCATCTTTAAGGAAAACATTCTATTTAGAGAAATCTATAGGCTGGTTCTCCATCCCAAGAAAGTGATGTATGTTTGATCTAGACAAGAGGCTGCTGCACATCATACCTTTCTCCTCGGTATCATTTTGCAACGCACTCAGTAAAAAAAATTACTCTAGAGTTTGTTTCTTTGTAAGAATTAATATTCTCTCAGGATTATATTTTTTGCCACTCAGTTTCCTTGTCCTATCTCTTATTTGTATGAACTCTTTCAAAACAAAAACAGAATTTCAGCTAAATATTAAAACAGCAAGTGCAGTATTGTGTGCGACAAAAAAAAAGCTTTACAGGCTTTTTTAATGGTTATTTCATGAAAGAGTCTCTCCATCAATTCACATAGTGGGGTAGGTGTGTATGCACAAGGAAAATAAACTTTAAAGAAATACAGAAGAAAAAAGGCAGGGTGGGAGAGAGAACTAGTTTACAGCTACTTCTGTCACAAAGAAGAAGGTTGATTATCACTCTTTGATAATGAAGAAGAAAGCTGTCTAATGCTTCTAAAGCTAAGCCAGTATATCATTTCCCTTTAAGTTCTTTGACTTTCACCCACGAGCTTTTCTTGTGCAAGGTTACACGTGTGAACAGCAAGCAACTGGGTTTCTGGCTCTTTTCAAAGCACATAATGGGATCTCTAAACTCCTGTGAGTGTCCTAAGGCAGACATGGCATGAGAAAGCTTGCTCATCAGCAGCGTTTCCTTGCAAAGGGGAAAATAGTCAAAGCAAAGAACAATGCAGGGGGAAGCCCTGAACAAAACAGACTGATCTGGGGGGGCACGCAGTTCTAACAGAGGGGGCATCACCTCCTATAAATTTGCAAAATCCCCCACATACAAATGCTAACACGACCGTTCTCGATTCCAGCAGGACATTTACAAACCTACAATTCCCGGTGAGATTCTCACAGAGCTGCTTACAGGACTGAGGATGCGTGTATGTAAAGACTGAAATGCTGTGCTCCAATCGCACTATGGCAGGATCTGACCGTTTTTATCTCAAATCCCCACCGTCTCCTTATTTTACAGATAATTAGTAAATGCTCTCCAAAGCAAATTCCCCTTCTCTCTGAAACTCAAGCTCTACATAGTCCAACTGGTTTTGTGAGTGATCTTTCCCTTAACAATATGCCACAACACCAATAACACGCCACAGCTCGTGGTTTTCTGTTTTCCCAGGAACTCTGTGCCAGGTTCAGTGCTGTAGCACAATTGCTAATCTTCAATGACCTTCTACCCCCCTAGCCCTCTACTCCAGCGATTAAAATTGATTTTTCTCCTTCTCACCATATACCAATCTCGCGTGCTGTCTTTGCTTTACTATTAGACAATGTAAAGTTGCACCCAGAGCAGAACATGTGAAATCAGGCTTTTGTAAAGCCCTGAAAGCAATTAGTCTCAGCAGCCAGCAAGGAAGCAATACAAAGCAGCGTGCAACTATCTCCCTCTGTCCAAAATGCCCCGAAATGGGCTGCTTTCAACTTATAGCAGCATATAAAGCACGAGGACCTGCCCAGCAGCTGGGTGAAACACAAAGGCAATAGCTTGTATTAACTGGAGTCAGGAGCATGATGTGAGTTTTACTAATTAATCCTACTAGAAGCAAAGGTTAAAGAACTATTAAGAACAGAACAAGCAGACTACTGAAGGTACACTTTTCACACTCAAATGCCCTGATTATCAGAAGGCACGTGGGTCCTTTTCCTCAAATGATGAAGAAATCACAAGCAACTACTTTCCAAGATCCACGTGATTTCATAGGGCATGTTCTATGACCAGCTACACCAAGAGACAGCAGCAGCAAATACAAACATTTCGCCTATGCAGAGGAGACGGTGTTCAAGCAGACTTTGGTGGGCACAGGTGGGAAGGCGCTGCTGTTCTCAGAGTCCAGCCTGAGAACAGCAAACTTCTTCAGTCACCTCCAAGGACATCCCACAAAGCTGGGGTGAAGACACCCCCAGCTCTCACATCTCACCCCCTCTCCAGACCCCCGCAACCGGCCACTACCCAGTGGTAGCAGAGACAAAGCATTAATATCTCTTCTCTGCAGCACAGGATTCTATATTCTTGTTACAATAATGGGTTTTGCTTTGTTTTAAAATAATTAGATCTACAAATCAGTACAGTCCTCTCCAAGCAGCAATTACAGCCAAAGAAAGATGGCTATTGGTAATACGGAAAGCCGTTCAAGTAGTGGCTGTTACCTTGAAGGTGGTTTGTCACAGTTTCAAGCACAGATATTAAATAACGCTGGTTGTGCTTGCCTTGGTAGAAGGCCCCATTTCCACAGAGAGAAAACACAATTCAGTAACTACGCTACATAAAGAGGTAACGGGTTCGGGGGCAGAGCCTTGAAAGCAAGTAGTGCTTGTGAGAGAAATGTGGCATAGGGAACAAGGAATAAAGGTTAAGCCAAATTAAGAGGGTTGGTCAGTCTACCGCAGTCATTCTGCTTCCTTTTGTAGACCAGTAAGAATGTTATGATAGCTGGTGCATTGGTCTGTATTAGGGAAATAAGTTAATTCTTTCATCATAATCCTTGTTTCGCACATACTCGTGGCCCTCACTGTTACTATGATGAGGTGGGTACAAAAGAATTGAAATACAACCAACATTCATAATTTAGGATGCTTTAAAAGCTTGAAAAAATCATCACCTATGTTTTGGAAGCGCTAAGCCGTGTGTCTGGATGACTTACATTTCAGCTCGAAGCAAAAATTAAACATGGTAGGAGTTGAGAAATCTTTTCAATCTTCTTAATAGGAAAGAAATTGAAAGCAAGATACACTAAATAAATTTTACTACAGTAAAGCAGGAGGGATTAAGGGGGATTCTACTTGTGCCCAAGTGCCCAAGATGTTTCTAAGCACACGCAATCTAGTTTCACCAGGGGATGGTATCCTTTCTGTGTGCTGTTTGCATTTCCAGAGCATTCAACATGAGCAGTGCTCTGCAGTTCCTACATCGCATCCATTAATTCATGCTTGATCTAAAACGTCTTTAAAAGTAGACATCTCAATTTGGAGATGCTGGCTGTCGGAGCATTGCTCTTCTTGTTGCACTGTTTTAACGGTGAATTACCCCACTGCCCTTCCCCAGAGAAGTTTCAGCACACCTGAAGCAGCCAAAATCAGACAAGACGGTAGGATCCATTACTGGGCTTTGCTGGTCATCAACAAATTGCATAGCAGCCCTACTGGAAAGCATGAAATGCAAGTACAAAATTCAGATTTTTAAACATTCTGAAAATCTTGCATTGAACAAACTTTAATATGTGGTCAATCCCTCCAGAACTTTACAGATTTCTGATTAGTCCTTAACAAACAACTGAATTACCTCTACAAAGAAAATAATTAGATGAGAACAGAACATCCTCAGGGATAAGAGATAATTTTGTTCACATATTGGAGTACCTTAAGTTAGGGCTTATTTTAATGACTGCTACCAAACAGGAACTATTTTGGAAAAAAAAAGAAGTCAATTGCAAAACTGTGCTTTTCATTTTGACAAAAAAGAGGGGAGCATTTAAACTTCTTTCTTCACTGCTTGCTTTTTCCCTGATTTAATACAAAACCCTTCCTTGGATTTCAGAACTCACTTCCACAGTGTCTTGTTCTGCTTTTACAGCTCCATTAAGGTCACAACTATCTCTGCTTCACTCACGGAATGATCTCTTCTTTGCTCCCCTTGGCTAAAATGTCACTCCAGTGGGGCTGACCTTCAAAGCTTTCAGCTTTAAAATAACTTGCTCGAAGTGGCAGTTTCATTTCCCATTTCATTTCCCATTGACTGAGTCAAAGAAGTATCTGGGAGCAGGTTCTCAGATCCATTACCTTCCTTCAAAAACACTGAACTCAGACTCAAAAGATCAAAGCCTGGTGGTCTGTTACAGTCACACACACATGGTCTACACACCTTCACCCCACTACACCCTATTTTTTCCATTTCTTCACCCATTCCCACCAAGAGCTCAGGGGCTCATTTACCTTCAGGCAGCCCCATGCAACTAAATGAGTGAAAAGCCCAGAAGTGCTATATATTGCAAGATTTTTTTAACCTCTTTTCACCATATCAGCAAACTTTTTTCCGAGCTTTACACTTGAGCTGAAAATTAAGGAGGCTACACAGAGGCAGATGATGATTTTGGATGCACTGACCATGCTGGTGCCCTCCCACGGGCACCGGATCCTGCCTGCATGTAAGACAAGAGCCACGGGAGGGTTTGGCCCTGGCACTGGAGCCGCACAGACCCGATTTCGTCCACGGCTCAACCAAAGCTCAGCTTTATACTCAAGCCTCTCAGCCTGCCAGTCTCCCAGACAGATGCCGCAACCCTTATGTAATTATCATAGTTATGAGAGAAACAGCATACAAGAACAAAGACTTCATTACTAGCTCTAATTAGCTTTAAGCTAAAGGGGATTTAACATAATTTTCTCCTCCAATATGGATGTCAAAGGGGAAAAAAAGCTTTTTGTAACCATTCACCTAGTTTCAAGACAAGAAAATTTTGTAAATAGCCAGGGTTGGAGGAAAAGGGAGGCCTCTAAGATCAGAAGATAGCTAAAGCTATTTTTAAGTTTATTGGTAAACACTTCTTCAGTTTACATTAGTTAAGATTTCTTTTTGAACAAAGAGCTTTATGACAGGCTTCAGCAGCAGAGCACCTCTCAGAAGCTCACAACTATTTTTCCCCTAACAAAAGAGGTGGTAGCAGATGCTTCAAAAATAACTCATGCTTCTTCCTTCCTGATATTTTGGGGTTTCACAGTTTATGGTTGGTTTTGTGCCAGTTTGTTTTACTGTTCTAGAGTGTGAAAATCTGAATATGCCCAGGTTTGAACTTACAGACACTGAATGAATCAATGAGGAGGGCAGCAACGGTATAATGCAGCTACGTGTAAGCTTATTTGAGTTTGAAGTACTGAAGTGTGGCGTACAGATTGAAGTATGGAGGCTTCTCCACGGCAGGCCCGCCAAGACTGGTCATGCCATGGCTCAACTGAAACCACCAGCCAAGGCAAACAGACAAAGTATTTCTACTTTTTAGAAAGTCTCATTACGTTCTGCCTTTTCAACCACTTCAACAACTTTGAGGAAAAGATGATGATGTGCTATGTAAGAAAAAAAAATCCAAGGGAAGATTATAGCATTGATCAGATTGCAATTCTTTGGGCGGGTATTACAAGTTACGTTCTCTTTAATAAGCTGAACAGACTGAGCTACTTGAATTTCTGACTGTTTACTTCCATTATTGATTTTTAGGCCACGTGCTTTGTATGTATGTACATAGTGAGATTATGTCACCCTTGTCTTCGTGGTAAAAGGAAAATAACAGTTTTTTCTACTAGATCTATATATTTAGAATACTCAGTACTAAGCGTTATTTTTGTAACCAATTTCCTTTCATAAAATTATTTTGATATTCCTTCAGGGAAAATAGAATGGACTCAGACACCCTTCCAATGTGTGAAGAATACAGATTTTCAGTGTTACTTCATATAAATGTTTATGTTTGCTGTCAACATATGGACATGTGTAAAATTTGTAGTTTGCTAAATATCAAATATTTCACCCATGAAGATGGTAAAAAGCTAAATTTTCAGACCACAGCTTTGAAAAGTGACTTGACTTATTTCAGAAAGAATTGATTTTCAGGTCCTGGTTGGTCCACAGACTCTGCGAACTGGGTCCTTTGAATCAGTCTGTGCTTAGCTCCCACAAAATGAAGCATCTCCCCCAAAACTCAAGAACAGGTTGCTCCAAAATATGTTGTTCCCAGGACTATAAACTGGCCTGAGATTAAACTTCCATTTGACACTAATATTTTCTTTATTTTATATTGTCTGACACTTGTGAAAAACTGCTGGCTCAAAATATTCCCCGGTCTCCAGCATGGCAGATTACAATATACCCACATATAATCAAGGAAGACATGATGAGGTTTGCTGAGTTTCACAACATCGATAATCTCTTTTCATAATGTAGACTTCACATTATAATGTCACTGAAAAACTCCCTAGCCAGGAGCTGCTCAAAATTTCAGACAGCGTTTAAAGCCCCGATTCCCTCACTGAACACCTCTGCGTACAAACAGCACACTGATTAGTGCCACTGCGGATACTCGCAGAGATGCTCATTTCTTTATTATCAGCAGCTTAAGCAAACAAAGGCACACACAAAGTACGGCCGGCTTTTCACACTGGCTCCAGATTTTAACAGCCCAATTTGAAATTACTTCATTTTTGGAAGTGCTGTGCACACTTTCAACCTAGTAAAGTCAAAAGGAGCTTTCAAAGTCAGAAGGAGAGCATATCTCTGAGCTTCTCTTGCCCCCTCCTCTTTGTTGCACTTTGTAACAGAACTTTGCTTTTCTTTGAGGGCACATAGAAGTGTCAGCAACATCGCTGGCAAAATCACCTTTCTCCATACAAAGCCTATTTCGTGCAAGTCGTTCTGTGTTCTTTTTTTCTTCTCTTTCTCTCACTGGTTTTCTTGATAAAGAGTCAAATTAAAGTTCACTCAAGCAAAGATGCGGCAGAGACGGCTGCTAGCCTCAGGCCAGTTTCCACTCCTGAGATTTACAAGGCAGGCACTTGAGGCTGATTATACACTTTCAACAACACATTTCTGACTTGACGCTGGGTCGCATAAGAGTTCTAAATTTAAACCCTGCTGCGTTATAGCACGAGTGACGTTGGCGTTGCACAGACCCGCTGCCCCTTCCCTGCCTACAGCCACCTCTGGCCTTCCCACACCTTCCCAAGCATCTCCACAGCCGTGGCACTCTGTCCCTTCGTTCCCAGTCCCAGGCAGGTATCTCTGCCATATGTGTAATATACTATAATTAAAACTCACCTGCCTAAAGAAAAGCATGCTGTGAGTATAAATACAATGTATTAATTTATACTATTACCTTACATTTCCTCCCAGCAGGCCACACTATTTTTAAACTCTCTACAGCTCTGATTATAGCTTGGCTAACAATAGTACAGAAATACTCCACGCTCAGCATTTCCATCGCAGAAACGTGCAGATCCCTCTTCACTAACGCCCAAGGCCATTAGCAAGCCAATCTCTGTCAGGATGCCGAAGAGTTAACAAACTATAAGCACTCTAGGCTTTCCATAAGGTATTTCTTCATATTTATACAGACAGCTCAAACGTTAATCCACCCGTTTCTACCACCCAGAGCCGCGGGGAGCCCCGGGAGAGAGCAGCCCCCCGATCTGCCCCAAGCCCGGCTTTCCTGCTTTGAGCCCCGGGGCAGAGCAGCACCACGAGCCGCTGGCGATTCTTGGCCAATATAGCAGGAAGGCGGGACCACCCGCTACGTACCCCATTGTATCTCCAGCTCCTCTGGCTACTGCTTCAGGAACACCTGCGACAGTATTAATCAATATTCATTATCTCCTATTAAAATGGAGCGTAATCGTCTGGCCAAGTTCACTTCTGGTCTGAACAGACACAGCTTCAGTGCATTCAATACCGGTTGCATTTGTTGATTGAAATTGGCATAGCATGTCTGATCCTGCTTTACCTCACAGCAGACTTCTCTTTATTTTTAAAAAGATCTGCCAAATTAAGTGTTGCTTGCCTCCTTTTATTTTCTGGGGGTTTGGGTGTTGGTGGTTGTTTGGTTTTTTTTAACCATGCATATAGATGAGAAGGGTCTGAAGAAACTGTGCACTCTAAACCCAAACCAATTATGGATCATTGTTCGCTATTTTGTTTCCCATCGTGGCAGCTGACTGCTCATTTGGTAATGTTGATTCTATTTTACAAACAAGCTGCTTCTGGTAGCTTTGAAAGATGTTTGTCTTCTCAATTTTAACAGTCTGAAATTCAGTAGAAAAATAAGGTCTTTACTATTGCAGCAATTAAATTGTGTTAAACCTGAAAAACAAACTGTTCCTACTGCACTCATGTACCTGTGGAATCAAAGCGTGAATGCATTCAGGCCACAGAAGAGATGCCGAAAACAAACTGCATATACAATTATGCCCCAGTCACCTAACAGTTAAGTGCTTTTTGGAACAGAGGTCTCAATACCAAACCCGAGTTAAGCTGAACTCAAATGGGAGCATGGCTGTCACCTCCCAGAGGATTTGGGTTTGTTCATAATCAACTTAAATTACTGGCTGTTTATCCTGCAAATAGTAACTGCAGAGAATCTCCAGTTCACTTGCATATTGAGCTCTAAGAAATATAACTCATTTTAAATTCCCTAGGTTACCCAAACCAATTGAGATTTACCGTATGCTTTACTTAATAGAATATTTGTCTCATCAGAAGCAATTACATTTTTATCATTACTTTTGGTGAGTCCATTAAACATGGTGGCATTTTAATTTTTAAAAGTCTTCAGTATTGCAGGCTGCCAGCCTGTTGTTTTCAGGTTAAATTTTTAAACATCCTAGTCCACAGCTTTACTGCTTTACTTTACTGCAGTCAAAGATTTTTGCAAATTTAAGCCCACAGCATCCACTTTTACCTTCCTCCCCACCGCTACAAATCTGCTACCTTGAAATTTCTACTTAGCAATATCTGTGTGGAACAATAGGCACCATCTACAAGCAGTGTCTACGGCAGGCGCTGGTTTGTTGGGTTCCTGCAGAACAATGTAAGACTACACAGTAAATTACAGAGCAACACATTTTTAAATCACTGGGGTGGTTTCCTTGGCTGTTTCATTGCTGAGAGCCTGTTTACAGGTTGCGTGAGGGACATGGACAGGGGGCTTGCACAGAGGCGCAGGGAGTTGAGACACACTGTGCAGAAGGCAGAGGCAGGCTGCACGCCCCGACGGCACTGCCCGCACTGCTGGACAGCAGCTCTGGAGCTGCGAGCAGTGTTTTGTGAGCTGGGGCCCCAGACCCCACGCTCAGCCCAGATCCCACTCCTGGTTTGGGTATGACCTGCCTGCAAACACTGTTCTCCCACGCACAGGAGCCCAGCGGGCTCAAGACACCGAAGGGGACAGGGCTCAGCAGCCCTGGCCATTTCCATATGAAGTTTCCAACGGGAACTTGCCCAGGAGTGCAAAAGCGCTCCAGCACCCAAAGACGACTGTGTGCTATGTTTGACCCCTCTGCTCTGAGAGCTGACCAGTGCAGTTTAAAATCCAAACACAGAAAAGAACTGCTCTTGCTTGATGGCGCACGGAGGTTACTTGTGGTAACATGTACAGGTACAAAACCCAAATCCTGCTCCAGCCTTCTCAGGATTTCTGACCTTGCCACCACAGCCTCATGAGCCAGACCGTTCATCCCTACCAGGAACCGCTTTTCCTTTCCAAGCCCTTGTGCCTGAGCCCAGGGCTGCACAGAAAGTCAAAGCTCAGGTTCAGCTTGCTGCTGCTGCTCACGGGCTCACCACGTGGGCCCGAGAGACCCGGGGCTGAGCAGAGCTCAGGTCAGAAAGGCAAATCGTGGTGGAAGAAGGGGCCTGGGAAGAGGGTTAAGAGCGAGCCGCAGGGCGGATGGAGCAGGCGCTGGTGCACTGCCAGGGCACACCGCTCCTGCCCTGCTGAACTCCCCATCCAGACACCCACCCACCCCCTCCAGAGGGAGGAAAATAATGATTTAGACGTCTCTGTCACTCAACCCCAAGCCGATGCTGCAGGAACATGTGCATTTTCATAACCATAATTTACACTGAACATACCCAGTGCTTCGGGCTCACTGGGATAAACCTCACTGTCTTCACCAAACTAGAGCAGGTAAAAATGGGCGCCCCAAACTTCCAGTGCGTCATGCCCTGCACAACCTGAGCCAGCACACACTCAATAATCTAATGATTACCAAGCCAGGCTAGGTCTAAACAACCAAAACCCAGCACTGTACCTTTGCAGTGTAAGATAGCATGTTCTACAAGTGAACTATCAGGGGTTAACGCTGCTGAAATTCTGACAGACACGGCACCTGTGTCACACAGGTCAACGCACATTTTGTCAGCACTATCACAGCTCCCCAAAGCAATAGGATCTCACTGTAAAACCACCTATTTTTTCTTACCAGGCACGAGAAGTCAGCTCTTCACTGCAATACTCTGGTCTGTACTTAAATGGAGAAGTGGATGATTAATGTCTGTGCAAGAAATAGCAGGGTGAAAAATTGAAGAACATTTTGGAAACGTGGGTTTGTTTTTAAGCTGTGATTACAGGAAATATATTAAAGATGAGTTTTCTGAAGGGATTGCAGCCCACTCCTGAACTAGGCAATTTCCATTTTGGTAAACAGACAAAAATCTCCTCTGGAGTTAATACCCCAGAGGTCGACCCTGTAAACACTAAAACAAACAGATAGCACGGCTGAATGGGCTGAATCCAGACACACTGTGCTGAACATAACTCCAATCAAACCAGAGTTAAGAGCTTTACACCAGCTCTCCGTTGGGTACTCTGACCTCCGGATCCTTGTGCGTAAGCTGAGGCATGAGCTCTGCCCCACCACCCCAGTGTCACCTACAATGCCCCCTTTACAAAGGCGTTCCTCCCATGCTGCCCGCCACCCGCCAGCTACATAAAACCTCTACTAAAACGCCAATGGGAGGGAGAGAAGCAGCAGCGATCTCCCATGCTAACGAAAATGAGTGTACTCTAAAGCCACAGAGAAACTAACTCTTGTGAGCCAAGACCAGCAAACATAGCCAAACATAAAGTAACCTTGTTCACATGTGCCAACAAAGAAAAGCGAGACTTGTAACTTTACACGTATTACCATCAATCCAGGCAGAAAGCCGTTTGTTTCTTGTCTGGGATTCCAGTCTGCACCTGGTCTTCCCAGGGACAAGCTGAACCCTCCGTAGCAAAATCTCACAAGTTCCAGCTTGCTGCATTAGTGCTTCATTTAAAGCAAGAACATATTTTTTAATTTATTTTTTTTAAAAACTGAATTTAACCTGAATCTCAACAAGGCAATTGGCATGGCTTCTCTTCACTTTTTATTTGCAATAATTGCAAGGGAGAGCTGAATGGGAAGACATGCGATAGATCACAACTGTCCAGCGGCCTCCCTGGTCAAGTCCAGCTTCTGCAGATGAAGAAGGCCAGGGCCAGGTCCTCCTTGGGAGCTGGGTCTCCAAACAACCACCTCACTGCCCTGTGCGCTTGCATCAGCCCCCACACCCAGCACAGGTCAGTGTCCTGGCACTAGAAAAAGCTGTGATTTCGGGCTGTTTCCCAGCTGAAGGGCCAGAAGCAGTGATGTGCTGGGAGAGCAGCTTCTCAGTCAGATGTAACATCCAGTTTGGCCCTTGCTTGGACAGTCCCAGCATGTGAAATTCCCTCATCCCTTTAAAAAGCATTTTAACTGCCAAAACTGCATCTTTTCTACTACCAAGGAACACCTCGGGGCTGCCCCACACAGCTTTATAGGAGGACACCTGTAAGGTACTGAGACCCCCAAGCCAGGAGCAGGCTAATCCAAGTTGCCCATGCTGCTGGCACGGGGACCAGGACAGCCCAGCCCTGCAGGAGTGACTCGAGGGTGAGCTCCCAACCTCATACCTCAGAAGCCAAGAACCAGGGGTCTGCTGCAATTAGCAGTTTGGGTCTGGGGTGGTCCCAACGGGATCAGTTCAAGGGCTGGATGACTCTAAGCCAGTTTGTATTTCTGGCCTCAGGCTGGCTGATCTCCCTCGCATGTCAAGGGGTAACTGAAGGGGCTGCTCAGGCAGTTAACAATTTGCATTTTCTCCACACAAGTGCACCACTGCCTCACGTGCGAGTCAGGCTTGTGGAGAATGCTTCAGAATTGGCCTAACGAACAAGCTGCTGTGCAGAAGATATCAAAAGCGAGAGCAACCTTCTGAATATGCAGCCTTTGACAGAAAGCCATAAGAAAAATATTCAGTAGCAATAAACTGCATGTTAAATAAATACCAGTAAAGCTTATAACAGAATTACAGACAAGCAATTCAACTTCTCTCGAGAGTCTTGCATACTTCAAGGAAAATATCTCCCAATTATCATAAAAAGCTATCTCCAGTTTTCACAGTTCATCTATAATATGCTGATTGAGAATGTAAAATGTATGGCTCAGGTATTTTTGTATAATCGGCTGTAACCATATCCTCAAGTGTAATGACGAGCAATTGGAATAGCAAGACTAATACTTTAGCTATTTAAATTCAGATTGCCTGGTGTTTATACTAGTATTCCCAATAGAGAAAGGAAACAAAATATTTGCAACAAACAAGTATCTTCCCTGTAATATTAATCTTCTCTCATAAGAGAACCCTAGTGGAAAAACAGATTAATCAACAACAGAACAGAAACAGACAGCGATGCAATTCTCTACGTTGCGTTTGCAAGAATAAGCAAAAGGCCAGCGTGTGCAGGGGACAAACATTTCACATCTCTGGAAAAAAAGCAGCCCTAACCTCATTAAAGGGTCACTACAGATGCAAGGGAATAAGAAGGGTTTGGTCAACGAGCAAATGCCGTGGTTCTGGCGGAAGCCGTGGGCAAAAGAGAAGTGCCTGTTGGAAGGACCCAAGGCAGTGCCCTTAGTTGGCCAGCCGTGCTCCAGGGGACCAGCCATGCCCCAGGGCCACCTCCTCGCTTGCACAGATCACACGGGTCCAGAGAAGGCTGTGAGATCCATATTGCCTTACATGTGTTAACGTGTCTATGTAACAGGGCTGCCCTAGGAGCAAAGAAGGAATGAGACTTTCCAGACATGGTACTTCCGGGTCTGCACCAAAAAAGAGCTAGGGATCCCCAGAGAACCGGCACGTGCAGGATCAGCTGTGTTTCAACATGACTGTAAAAACCCAAATGGCTTCAACATGCCAAAGCCAACTCCTATGTAAGCACACACTTTTATTCATGGAGATGATATGGCTGCTCAATAGAGTAGAAATTCTGGCAGAAGATTGCTGCATTCCCTAATAACCCCGTCTGTGAAAAGACTGGGTTGAAATCAGCCTCTTAGCAAACTACCAGCCACCCCCATGACAAGGAGGTTGTACAAGTGCAAATGACCATTACAAAACAATAACATTTAAAAAGAGAGTGTCAGCAAATAACAAGCAACACACCAACACTCTTCAGCAGCCACAGGAACAGTTTTGTGAGCAGCCCCATATTCACACATCACAGCTCTGCAGAAAACCAAGGGTATTGCTCGTTTCAGCTCTCTGCTACTCGTCTCTGTAAAACAGTAAAGTGCCAAAAGACATGCAAGACTACAAACAGGTATCATGTAAAAGTGAAAATACGTCAATGTAAATTACACGTTGATGTCAGGAGGTTTCACAGTTCACGTGCAGCAGGTCCCCAGATGTTACTGTGTGCACACAGCTGTCTTCAATAACATCCAAAAGCAAATGATGTCGAAAAGCACACAGATAGAGACATTAAGGAGGCCTGTTCCCAAATATAGTGACATTCCATGGCAGAATGAACCCAATAACAGCAAAGTGAATAAGAAGGGGTATAGAAAAGAAAAACCAAAGATGTGACATGAGGAGATATGGAGTGTATTTTTGTAACCGGGGGGGCAGAGGCAGTGACGCGGGCTGTGGGTCTGGCTCCCCAGCTTCAATGGATCGGAGGGGCTGGGCCACTTGAGAGCAGAGCTGGACAGTTTACAGGGCCAAGACTCAAATTCTTCTCTAAAAAGTCGACTGCTTCAGGAGAAAAAAAAAGAAAAACCCTGGTTTAAAGGGAAAGGATATCGTATGTCTGTTTGATTATTCATTTCATTGCTTGGATGCTTTAATTTCTTGCTAGGAAGTCATTTCTTGTTTGATTTTCTGCATGTTTCCAGGTGCTTGTACACTGGGTAAAATACTTTTTGTTTTTCCACCCATTGTTTCTGTCCCTTTGGGTTGCACTACCTCTCCTCTCATGCTCACACAGTACCAACCTGTACATGAACTCTGTGCTTCTGGAGTAATCACAATTTCCTTTGGAAAGTAACCATATTTCATCCTGTTCAAAAGTCCAATGTCTCAGCAGCATAATACCATTTTTCAATGGCAAAAAAGCAGCCTTCAAACAATGCCAATATTTGATATTTTATGCCAACATATTCAGAAAGAAACATCATTTTTTCAAAGAGGAATTTAAAAAAAAAAAAAAAAGGTTGGAGGTTATTTGCACTTGTGCAATGACTTTTTTCCATCCTGTGCCTCTCTAAATATGCAAGTCAAGTAAAAGAAAAATTACATCATTTTTTCATGAAGAGAAGCGTTTTCCCCCTAGAGCTGAAGCTTCTTCCTACTTCTTTGTGTTTTGTCAGCTGGCGTGGGAGGCATATTACCCAGGAGTTAGGCACACATTTCCAAAAGGGAGAGAAAACAGACAGGGTAGACAGTCCATCAAGAAAGGAGATACTTAAAGTTTCAAATGTATGAGACACACCAGATAGAAGAATCACTTTCCTTTAGTCCTGCTGAGTGTTTCCTCTCCCTGCCCCTCCTCAGCAGACCCATTTCATATTTGTTTAGTTTTGAGAGAACAATTGCCTCAGAAATCAGTGGGAGTAATTCTAATCCTGAAGTTAAACCTGTGCTTAACTACTTCTCTGAAGTCAGCCCTTTGCCAATGAGGAGGGCGAGAGGGTCTCTTACTGTCGGAAAAATTGCTGCGGCACAAAAAAAAAAAAAGAAAAAAAACGAGAGGAGGAACCAATGTAGTTTGCCACTGAGACTTCTGACAGTGGTGCTCATCCTTCCCATTCACACCACCCCCTGTGCCGAGCACAGAGCCACTGGCCCCTTCTGTGCCCAGCACAGACACTCCCACCACAGACTTGCAGAATCTGGGGACCTGCACATGGCAGAACCATCCGAACACTGACACACACACACCACATTTAAATCGCCTTTGGATAAACAGCTTTTGTGCAACCTGAGGCCTAACAATATTAAATACCTGTAATAAATTGTCAGCCTGATCCTTACATACCACTATATTAATGAACAAAACAAGCAGCACTGTACCAAACTACAGAAAGCCAAAGTAAGAACTATGGAAAATATTTCTCTTTGTT
>NW_009649308.1:4597685-4664526 GCF_000708025.1 Charadrius vociferus
ATGGAACATAGCTGGCATAATCAAATAAATTATTAGAAGGAATATAAATCATTACCACCTAATATGACTGCAACAAGATTCAATGCAATTTACAGATAAGCATGAGGAATGACTACTGTGTTTTACTGAATTAAAACTGGCAAAAGTTCTAAGAAGACAAATGATATAAGATGACCCTACATTCATTTGCAAACTAAAAAGGCGGAAGGAAAGCAGCAGACAGATAAGTCTTACTTTTTCAACTGTTTTGCAGCTTGCCCTGAAAACAAGGATTAATCATGAAGTGGAAATTCTTTCATTTAATTAGAGATTGAGTGGGTGGGAATCTGGAGACAGACTAAAGCTGCATGGAAATTCTTAATGCTTTTGGAAATGAGGTGTCCTGAACTGAGACAGGGATGCAGCCTCTCAGAAAGCCCAAATCCAGACTGCTGTCTGGATTGCTTGTGCTGGCCCTCAACATGTACTATTTACTCCCAGAAGGACATTTCCTTACAGAATACACCTTCTCTGCTCCCACAGTTGGTCTAGATACCAAAAAGCTGTTTGCGTGAGCCCTGCTTCACTTCCTGCAGGGGCTGGAAGAAAATACAAAGTCTGGTGCCGAAGCAGGGAACCGGAGCAAGCGAGCGGCTCACCCTCTCACTGATGCAGGCAGCTGGGCACAGCTCAGGAGAGCTGCCTTCTATTCTTTTCCTTGCCCCTGGGTTTCTTCATGACGCTATTTAAGATCCTCAAACCAAGACATTCACGGACACCCACTCACCTTCTGGGTGTTCCTAATGCATAAGCTCCATTTGCGACCACGGGGCCCCTCTGCCATCTCCAATGATCCTGTCAGCACTGGCTGCAGGAATGTAACAACAGAAACCTTGGGACTCAACCTCCCCTGTGTCTGCTTTCCCCGTTAGGATGAGAAGAACTGCAGTAGAGTTTTCTCTGGCTGCTTCTTCTTTCTCTGAAGAGCTAAGGAGAAGTAAATCACCACTTACATGGCATTACCCCAGTTACTGGGATTAACACATTAGAATATCTTTGAGAAAATTGTTAATTCTGTCTAAAAGCACATGCTAAACAGCATGCACAATCCCGCACCAAACAATAAGAATCCATAATACCCATAAACTGCTTGTTACATCCAGATTAGCACACTTTGCATCTTTGGGATCTCTGCTTCTCTACTCCTCCCCACCTCTGCCATGCCCTTTGTCATAGTTCAGATTGTGGAAGACCTTCTGCAGCGCTAAGCAGGGATTCAAAATCAATGCAAATTCCAATGCTCTTCTGCAAGTCTCTGGCCATTATTTCCTGCTCATCTCACCAAAACATTAGTCCTTTACACTGAAAATCTAAATAGCCTTGAGGGCTTTCCTCTTTTTGCTTCAGCTCCATAGTCAAAAAGAGTAGGACAAGAGTAGAGCATGTGTGAGATGAGAGTCTTCAGTTTTTTCAGTCCAAATCTCTTCTTTGGGGTTTATTATTGCTCTTTAGTTATTTTGACACTGTCAAAAAGCATTCTCAATTTATAATCCAGGTTCAATATGAACGACTTACGCGCTTAAAAGCAAAGCATACGTTCACCTGCTAGGGCAGGTGACAGCATTTCTCTTCCGCTGATCTGAGGAATGAACTCCCCCAGGAACTGTGACCTTACCATAAACCCTAATCCCTTCCATTTCAAAGTCCCCTTGGATCCAGCCTTCTCTAATAGCAGATACACCCGGATTGATGCTGCCACACCAAAACAGAGCAGCAAAGCCGACCAAAACACGCTGCTGCAACCCTCCTCCTCCAGAAGGAATCGAGGGAAAACAGACTAATATAAAATGGGGAGAGGCCATGCTGTTTGCTGCAGAAATAAAAGGCATTTCTACACCATGGCAATGAGCCGTCTATAAAACCTAGACACTTGTCTTAGGGACGATGAATGGCACACACACTGCATATTTATTTTAAGGACATGCATACATACACATATAACCACAAGCAACATCTTGTCCAAAGAGTAAGACGACATGTACTTTTCCTCTTAAATGCGACAAAGATGTATTAACCCATCAGCATGGCTTGTTGCCTACACAGTGTGTAGTAAACTGTCATGATACACATCTCTCTTACTGGAGCCCTGCCATTCTCTTCTCAGACTCCTCCAGCCCTTTTCATATTCAAAGGCCTTAAAAGTTTTATACAATTTTGCATGATCTAATCATGAGTTTGCAAACACTCCCAAAAATTTGGCAGTTACCATCACCACCTTTAACTGAAGGGCTGTCTTTTTGGCTGCATTGTTTTAGTTTTACAGGTTATTTCCAGTTCTTTGACTTTATGCCTTACCTGCCACCCCCAATTAAAATACAGGGGAAGACTACCAAGAGACAAGCATATAATTTCAAAGTTTAAAGCCAAGAGCTGACAGGGGCTGGAAGCAGGGGGCTGGAAGAGGCGAAGAGAGGAGATAATTGTTTCTTTTCGCCTGGTTGCAGCCCCTCAGTTTCAAAAGCCCCTCGGTTTCAAAGCCGGGATGCAATCTTTTAAGTGCCTGTGCTGCTGTGCTGCCTTCCTCTGTTTGTGACATGTGTAGTCACAGTATTTTAATGGAGCCCAAAGCCCAGTTTTTAACGCAGACACTTGTGCTGGGGTCTGGATTTCTGCAGCTGACATGACTCTAGGGAACATCTTTCATTTCAAATAAAATCCAGAAAAATATTTCTTCCCTGCAAAGGATTTTAAGCAAGCAGGACCCATTGTAGCACAGCACATGCAAATAACTAAGACATAGCTATGAACTAGAAATCCTAACAGGTTAATTACAGATGAAAGTGATGTACAGACACTTGCTGTAGCCTCGCTCTCCTGCTATTGCTTCACAGATTACAACAAACATTTATCGGTAGTGGAATTAACTTCACTTTGACAGGTCTTTGGGGAGGAAGGGGTTTACGTACATCTATAACCTGAGCTCCTAAATAACCAAGCTCTAGAGTGTGCCGCTTGCTGCTACTCCACATCAGTGAAGCCCCAGACTAAGCATTTCTGAAAGCAGAATTCAAATCACTGTCAATCCCCTGCCATCCCACAAGAACAAAATTGACAGAGAGGACAGCAGCAATTTGAGACGCCTTTCATGAAAACTTAAGGCACTGGTACAATCATCTGAGGGCACAGCACATCCCTCGTCTGCCTTCCCTGCAAAAAGGGTGGTGTGGAAACACTGAGCTCTACAGGTGCTGGGGGGAAGGATGGTATCTAAGGAGCAAAGCCCTCATGATCCTCATGTACAGCCAGAGTTTGCATTCACATTCACTCCGAACAAGCCCCAAAATGAGTAGATAAGATGGACCCATTTCAATCTGCCTTTGCTGAGGCCAGGGGAGGATCAACCAACTACATATTATTCATCTGTATTTTTATAGCGCTTACTACGTGCTTCTTAAACAGTGAGCAAAACTGAAAAGTCTTTCAGTTTATATGTACCTTCCTCCTTACCATTTGCTCACGCAATCCTTGATTTTGCTCAGTCTCCATCTGCGTGGAGCCAACATGCCCACCATGCCTTATGCCCACCTTGCCACTCACTCACACGCTCCAACGGCAAATTCCCCACGGAGGCTATGACAGCCAGCATTGCTGCATCAGCCAAATCAGCAGTAGAATGATGGATTCCCATCTCAGTGGATAAAAAAACGATTAAAAATAAAAAAAAAAAAAGGTCTGGCCAACTCATGGTAATTAGCTATGGAGAACTTCCAGATAAACATTTTGACATGATAAGCTACAGCAGCATGGCAAATCAATGACACCAAAGGCAGCAACGTCTTACAAACTGTATGCTTTACTAACTTCTGGTTCCATCTGAATGCCCTACCTTCTTCAGGGCCACAAAAACAGCAGCCAGCAGGCTGTCTTCATTTCTATGCAGCAAAACAACACTTTTGAGCAGTAAGAGTCCTAAGGACTTAATTGAGAAACCAGGTGTTCAATGATACTGTGCCTTATCCTCCCCTCCCATGCTGCCAACGGAGATAAGAGGCTCCCAACTAGGTGAGGGGCAGCAGACAACAGTGAAGAACTGCGAGCTAGAAACGGCCCAGATCCACTAGGTTAACAGAGCCAGTAAAAGTCACCCAGACAGACAGATCTAAAACATTCAGTCCGAACGCATCCTTCCCAACGCCTGCGGTGCTCCATCAAAAAGAATAATTCTTGCTCCACTAAAAAGAATAATTCAGACCTGACTCCATGCTACAAACATTCCCAGCACAATTTGCCTGGTTTCACTTTGGGGAATTCAACATAACATCTCAATAACTAATTCCCAAACAGAATGTTTTTAAAACGTGGGTGATCTCAAGCGTGTGGAATCTTCCGAGAACTTCACAACATCCATATGTCAGATTTTTATATATAGGTGCTCCATACGGCATATGGATTGCATCACTCTTCACAGCTGCTGATAATAGTATGAGAAAAAAAAGTAAAGAAAGCCTGGCTTTCCTACAGCTGAAGTACCAGGGCCATTTTTTAAATGTTCATCAAGAGCCTACAGACCAGCATCACAAACAAATTACCCTCTGAGGAGCTCAGCTCACAGTATGACTAAGGTGCTTCAGCCACTTGGGAGCATTTTTACATTTTCTCCAAAGTCCCCAGGTCAAAACCCTGGACTACAGCAAGAGGCAGCGATTCTCATCGCCTCGTTGCGCAGGGCGGGGAAGCAATCCAGAAGTTAGCACCAGTCACACCGTCTCATCTTCATCCTCTTCCACCCCAGCTGCACTTCAGTGGGCTGAAGTCAGGCATACCCTTGTCCTCTAGCTCTGCCTTTCTGAACAGCCTCCAGAGAAGGGCAAGCAAGTCCTTCCTCCTCTTTGCACCTTCTTGTTGCAGCAAACAGGATCTTCTCTAAGAACCACAACGAAGACCCCGGCCACTCCTGCATGGTCAGGCACATTTTTCTAGCAGTTTTCTTCCACATTCCTCCTGGCAGCTCACTAACCTGGCACCAGCACCCCTGCTCACTCCCTTGCTGTTTTGAGCTCAGAGCTATTTAATCAACAGGAATTGAATATACGTAAGGTTCTATGCCTGGAGAGAATTTTATTTTTATTATACACCAAAAAGGCATGTTTCTGGTTTGTCAGGCAGGTTTCATTTACACAGGCTTGCAGCACTTGCACACAGCTCATTTTATTCTCAGCTTGCCTCCAGAGTGGCTGTAGGAGTACATCCATATGGTCAGGGCTTTACAGCTAAACTGGAAGTACCAAAACAGAGATGCAACTTTCATGCAATTATATGCACTGCTTCACTTTCTACATTGGGAAGCACACACCATCTCACTCCCACTGCATCCGCAGAGAAACACGTGGTAGCAAAGAGGTCCATGGCAAAGCAGCTCCTCAGCCTCTGAGAGCCAGGAGCTGGTGCTGCTCTGCGGCTCGCACCGTGCTGGCCTCGTGGGGCTCCTCAAGTGGCACAATCTTAACGCAGCTCCCTCAGCCAGCACACCCAGAACTAGCAGAGAAATACCATCACCTCCTTTCAGCAACTTAAGGTACACAGGGCAAAATTAAATGTATGGAGCCCCTATGACTTTCTGTCTCCTGAACCTCAGCAAGTGGGCACTGAAACTCTGCTGACCATCCTTCTCGAACGCTGGGTCACTGGGGAGGAGGAGGAGACCCTGGTTCAGTCATCGGGTCACCTGTGCAGATGCCCACAGCACCCAGCTGTGAGACTCCCCCCAACCAGGACCAAGAGGACTCTCCTGTGAGCAGATAGTGGGACCAGGCATAAATGACACTAGAAGTTTCCTGCACAGAAATGGCAGAGATGCTTTGGTCTGCACCGAATCCCACCCACAGAGCTCAATTTCTCCCAGTGCTCTGAAAGCAATAAAAAGCTTTCCTATTTTTTAATAAGTTTGCATTTTAAATCACTTCATACATATATATGGATATGTCTCTCTGTGTGTATATATATATCTCTCAAAACATAAAACCAATTGAATTCCTCAGTGAAGATTAAAAAATGGAAATACCCAAGACTATATGCCCAGATCACAAGCCAGTTCATCTCCTCAGAACCTGAAGTTCAAAAATTCTCAGGAAGGAGTTTCATAAGCAAATTTAATGACTCTGCACAGACGTATCCACCTCCTTTTATACCGCGTGTGATCAGATGAGAGGCACTCACTCCTTGCTAGACTTTTTATGTACTTGCTCATTTGCATGCACTCCAGAATTACCCATTAAAGACTGCCTTTTCTCAACAAATTTTTGCCTCTGATAAATGGCCAACTCTGCTGGCCTGACTTCATGACAGTCCTTGGTCCTGACAGCTCAACTTAATTAATCTATTTAATTTATTGATCAAGCCCACGGCAAAGGAGTCTTCCCCATTAAATAGGATTTTTATCATCCTGAGTTATATGACTAAAGGCCTTCCTAAAATCTGAAATTTAGTTAGCAGCTGACATGCTGTCCATCCAAAAAGCCACTCGTGAAAACAAAGATGGAGATTAAAAATTACTTGATGATTTTAAATAATGACCAGCAGGTTAGTCTGTAAGTTGAACTATAGCCCGGTTGCCTATTTCACAAAAAAAAAAATGCATTGCAAAGCAGTAACAGATCTTTGAAAACCTATTCTGAAGACTGTCTCTATCATTGGACTACGCTCCATTACATTTGTGTCACTTGCAGCAAAGCAGACAGTTCTATTTGTGCAAACTGTGACAATTATTTCACTGGGAAAGTGCAGGTTATTCAGCACTACTTTACTTTTTGGATGACTTATCAATATGGATGTAAAACCTTGCACTTAAAAATAAAACATACAAGGAAGCAAAGTATAGGCTTAAGCAGATAGATAAAAGACTGGCGTAGTCTTTAAATCTAAAATGAACAAATCACATCCAGAGGAAGGACATTCAGGTAAGTCAATTCCCTTGCTGCCTGAGCCCCCAAGTGCTTGCCTTCCCTTTAGAATTAAATAACCAGAAGCCGTTATAAACTGGCAGGAAATTATAAGTCTAACCAGCCAGACCAGCAAGCTGACATATCACACACCCTACACATTAGCCTTACTATCTGTGATACGACAGCTCTCTGTACATCCACATCTGTTTGCAGAGAGATGCAAATGAGGCTTAACTGTTGCAGTAGTCTAGCCACTGGAGGATAATTAGAATAAATACTGTTTCTATGCTAATTACCGTTTGTGTTTTTGGTATAAAACCAATTTGTTCAGGGAAGCTTGACTGAACAGGTAGGCACAGCTAGACTGGACAAAGGATAAATAGTCTCATCATAATTACATACAGTTTAATTTCTAGATATGAAATAGAAATCCTGTTTTTATGGGATGCTGGTCATATCATTTTAGCATTAATATGCTGGATACTTTACAACCGTCGCTTCATTTCTTTGCTAATATATTTTTAAACTGGTGACAAGCAGGATAAAAACCTTTTATATAAATCTGTCCAGCATCTAAAATCACTTCAGTTCTGTGAGTAGCAAGTTGGGGGAGAGACACCGATTGTTCAATGTGCATATTTTCAGAATGTTTTCCATCGGCTTGTTTGGATCTACATCTCAGTTCACTGCAGAAGGGCATCTGTATTCCCACAGGACTCCTTATTGGTGGCCATACCTCTTCCTGCGAGGCAGGGAGTGTGGCAGCAGTTGCTCCTCTTCGGCCCCCGGAGACAGAGTGTGCAGGCAAACTGAGCAGTCTCATCCAGATGGAAAAATCAGATGACAATCTTTTTTTATCCCAGTCTTGAGTCTGTCTAACTCTGGCAGGTAGCAGTCTAGGCTAACACATTATTATGCTTAATTCCTCTCACAGAGCGGAAACCAACTGTTACTATTTACCCTCACTGCACGAGTTTTACGAGGGATGGGTTCAGAGCCACGTGCACTTCCTTCCATCTCCCATGACTCAGGCACCCTCCAACCTTTTGGCTGCTGTACACGTGCCCACCCCATGCCAGGAGAACTTTGCAGTCCCAAGGGCACAGCGCACAACAGAAGTGCTCACGTGTGCCATGGTCTTTGGCTCCACAATTTTCCTTAGACCACAGCAGCGGGGTTGCCTGCCCCAGCTACATCTCCGCCAACAAGAGACAGCCGGTTCCAGTCCCCAGCATCGGCAGAGACACGGGGGGATCCTTCAGTGGAAGGATCCCGCATCCTCGGCCACTCCTAACCCAAGCCCTCAGTGCTGAGGCTCCACAGCTCCGCCAAGCCCCAACCCCACGGAGAGCGGCGACACCGGAGCTCCTGCTCACTGTGAGCGAGTGCACTCACGAGCACGTTTAAGAAAAAGGAATGCATGTGCATGTTGCAAGCAGTTCTTTTTCATTTTTCGTCTCTCTGAACAGCTTTAACTTTATCTCCTAATTAAAACCCACACTGTTTTCAGTCTATAAATTCAGATAAAGAGAGAGAGGGGTCTGGAAGCTGTCTGTTGCTTTGCAATGAGATTTTAAACACATTGCAAATCACATCATACACATCCAAAAGTGCGTTTGATTGTCCACGGGAGGTTTCAGCCGTTGGAGGCCACCAAATTACTTCTGATGGATGTCTCTATTTTATTATGATAGAGGAAACAAAAGGGACAGGTCATGCTTCTCTGCAGCATTTCTGTACCTGAGCAATGGAGGACTGATTCCTGCAGGACTTTTGCGCAGCTCTGGCATGGTGCAGGAGCCTGGAATTGGACACTGCCTCTTTTAAAGAAATTACATTTAAAGGCAGAGGTAGCAGGGCTTGATCTGTGACAAATACATGACCATAAAAACTGAATGTGATCACATCAGAGTCCACAGGACGCTGCTTTTCTGAAGAGACAAAATTAATTGCTCTTCTCCACCCCTCCCCGTTTCCCCCAACCTTTGCTGAAGCAGCTGTGCATGGACACAAATTATACGGCAGTAAGTGCATCTATATTAGCACATGGCTGACAACAGCCATCAAAATACTGCATCGCACCGTTATTCCAGTTGGAACCACAATGAATGTGCAGTGACTGACCCTGGCCCAGATCTATACTGGAAAAACCTGCCCTCCTCCTCTCAGCGCACACTTGTACGTTCCCACGCCTGCTTTCCGTAGATACCCCTGCCCAGCAGCAAAAGGATGGGCTTGGATGCAGAGGGGACTTCGTCTTTCACTACAGGCTCCCCCCTCAGAGCCAGGAGGAGGTTTGCTTGCCTTGTGGCAATTTAGCAAAGTGGGAAAAGAGCATCTCTGTTATTACAGCACATACAAAGCACAAGTCACTAATTGCTTCTCCTCACACTGCTGTAAACATCGACAATAACCCAGAATTCAAAGGCCTCACTGTTAGATGGAGCTCAAAGTGATCTGCAAGACCTGAAGCTGTCCCACAGCCAAGGCTTCAGCTTCAACCACAGCCTGCAAGTGCTCCTGCAGCAGAACTGCGTACTGGTACCAGCTGAAACATGGGCACGTGTTCGTGTCTGGGAGGAGGAAGGGTTGGACGAATTTTCCATTACAAATTTCTCCTGTAGTATACAAAGCTCACTTACATAGAAGAGAACATAAAATAACCCAGACCTAAGAATCAAGGAGACATGTCACTTTGATGTTAATAAATGAAATAGAAAAGTAAAAAGCTGTTAACAGCTGTAATCCTGATTCTGCCTCATTGTGTCAAGGGCAGGTCTGGGGCAAAGACTAAATACCATCACCACCTGCACCATATACGAACATGAAAGATTTCTTGTATGAATACTTCTAACCCAAGGAAAAGGAAAGGGTGTCATCTTTATATCATTATTTCAAAATCTTCTCATTCATAGCCCAAGCTGCCCCAATGTAGGTGTGTTTGTTAAGCAGTTCAAAGCTTGGTCCACCTCCAGTTCTCACAGTGATGTCTGCTTTCTGCTCACAGGCAGCATAAGCAATACTTTCTTACCCCAGTGGTATTTGAAAGCTACCTAGATCCTGATATAACTTAAGTATGTACAAAGTCAGATGTTGCTCAGCTACCAGAAACTCCTTCAGTATTTCAGCTACTCAAGATACTTTTGTGAGAGTATTATGAATTGTTCAAACTTTTGTTATCCTGAATTCACAGCACTGCAGTGTACATAAAATTATTATTTTTAATTAAGATGATAAAACATTCTGAAGCAAGAGAAACATCCAATTTTTGTAATTAAAGTAATGCAGAAAAAAATTGACTAAATTATTCCAGAACTAAATTTCACAATGGTTATGCCATTTAAAAGTTACAGAGCTTGGAAACTGGGTTGCACTTTTAAGAGACTCTTTAATAATTCAAGACCTTTCAAGGTCAGAGAGAAAGCAGCGATACAGTGATTTCTCTTCTTGAAATTTAAGAGCTCTGCTCAGTCCTCTCGTATACATGCATATATATTCCGAGGGTTACCATGGGATCTGCAACAGTCAGGGTCAACATGTCAAGTCAGCGTATACGGCCCACTACTGCGTACCCACAGCTTGACTTCAAAGCATCACTTTTTTTTAATACTCAATTTGGTGCACCCTTGACAACAGGGCCAGGTAAGCCCTTCTCCCTCCAATTCAAGGCAATGCATTATCCAGAAGTCATTGGAATGGCCAGTAATTTTCTCCCTGCCTCCTCTGAAATGGGTGTTCTGTACTAGTTTTCTCAAGACTTCTTTTTCGCTGTAGAAGTGTAATTTAGCTTCAAAGTCTATGGAACAGGAACCCTCTTTTTCAATATGTCTAGATGTCATTTAGTGTAGGAGGGACCTGATCGCTAACTGAAGCCTTTAAGTGCTACTCCAAGAAAAACAGTAATAGTATCTATTGACTGTAGAAAAACAGAAACAACTCCCAATTAACTGCCACCGAAGCACAGCTCCAGTTTGAGATTTGGTGGATTGAGTACTTGCATAGGAGTGTTCAACTCCGAAGCAATCAGACCATTGCAAAAGTCATTGAGAGCAAGTATGAAAACTTTTGAGAATTACAGAGCAAACAACTGCAGAAGTAAGTAGGAGAAAAAAGCTTCAAATACTTCATGGAGAGATAGAAAACAACGTATTGCTCCTTGTAATACTGGGCTAAAATAAAATGCACAGGGGGACTACAGAAATTAAAATTAACATTTTGACACTATCACAGAAATGTTGGGCAAAGCAATAGGTGAGTGAAACCTTCCTTATCTTGCCACACATTGCAACGTCTGCTTTGACTGCTGAGATTTGACGAAACATTTCTTCCTTCTGTGCTAATATACTTTGGCTGATCCTTGTTAGGAAAGGATTACTTTGAAAACAGTTTCTTAGTGTCCAAACATCCAAGCTAATGTTTACGCAATCAAAAACTAATACTTAACTGTGTGTGGACACAGACTGGAAAAAGTGCTGGCATGCCCAAAAGCATTTAGACACATATTGATGGCAAATTATTGACACGACACCTTGCTCCATGAGGGAGATCCCCCTCTGTTTTCAAGCAGTTCCCTGCATAGTTGGGTTCCCTGTTCTGCCTCCAAAGAGCTAAAAAACAGGTTTCCCTCCCCACTTACACCTGAGGTTAGGAAAAGCCCACTCCCTTTAAAGAGAGAACAACTAGAAAGCAATAGCACCGGGTACATAAAATCAGTGCAAATACAAGAGGCACAATGCCAGCAGCTCCCTCTTTCCTGTCTTTTATCACAGAATTAAGAATACCGTCTGTGAGCTCTCTGTTAGTTAATTTGGTGTCTTTATACATTTTTAAAATGTAATTTCTGGTAGGTTTGTTTTTGCACTGATCTGTCAGTGTGTTGTGCATAAAATGACAATTCACGTCTCGAGCTATCAGCCTGTTTCTGCCAAGTAATGAATAGTGGATGCTTAAAAAAGTCTCGTGGCATTCCAGATGTCCTGGTTTGAGGTAAAATGGGACCAATTTTGTTCAGTCACTTTGCTTCTTAGCTGGGACTCTTCTAACTACTGAAATTAACAGCATATTGTGCAGACACTGCTCGCTCTCAGAGTGATAAGACCTATCTTTATAGCTGATGGCAAGGCATGGTATGCAGAGAGGCTCTTCCTTAGACCTATTGCTATAACAGCCAAGGGCAGAGAACTTTGTTACATGCACCATTAAAGTGTCAGCAGCAGAAAAGCCCAGCGGGGTCCCACCTGCGGGGAGGAGTGGACAGGACAGGTGACCCCAAACTGACCAACAGGGTATTCCATCCCATCTGCCTCATGCTCAGTATAAAAGTTGAGGGATCAAAGGGTCAGCCCTCTTTCTTCAATGGCTGATGTCCAAGGAGGACTCTATCTGTTTGTCTGCCTTTGATCCCAATCCTGAATCCAGATCCGGAATCCAGTTCCTGTCCATCACTGAATCCAGTCTGGGACTTCCCCAGTGACAGCCAGTGACATGATCATCATCCTGGGAACTTGATATGGTTTTGTATATATTTCATTAAAGTAGTTTAGTTCCTTCTAAACTCAAGTCTCTTTCTCCATCGTCTGCCTCTCTTTGAAAAGAGGTGGGGAGGATCATCTGTTGGTCCCATCTGGGGTGCCCAACATCCCCAGTGGCCAATTCAGCCTGAACCATGACACCAGAGAGCTAAGGGATAATGAATCACAATCTCAGAAAAACTTAAAATTCTTTCCTCTTTCCCCATTTCCCGTTTTTCTTCTCCCACCCTCCCCCGGGTCGCTCACAGGAGGAGGTTAGGTCACTGGGCTCAAGAAAAGAGAATTTTCATTTTTGAGTTTTAGCGTAGGGTTTGCAGGCACCAGCAAAAACTCATTTTCACTTTGCACATTACATGGGGTTTTGTCATTAATTTGGACAAGATGTCAAAAGAGTAGAAAAACAAGCTGTAACACCCTCCCCTAAGCTACTCTCTGCTGTTAGATTGAAAAGGCCAGGTTAACAAAGGTGCTAATAAAATGTTAGAGGTGTTTCCTTTCTCTGTGTAAAACAAACTTGCTAGTGCATAAGAAAAATAATTAAGTTTTTAGAAGAATTATATCAAACCTATGTGTTAAGTTTTATTCCTTGTTTTTAATTACTTCTTTTGCCACATTCATTTTTAAAAGGTCTTTTTCAATTTAGGACTCCTCTCCAATGCTTGGGACAATACACAGGGAAAAAACATAATAAATCCTACTATAACCACACCTTGAGGAAAAAAAAGTGGCATGTTGCACATTCAGATAGACTGTAGAAAAGCAGAAAGAGAATGAAACATCTGGCAGCTGTTTATCACATCTCTAAGGCACTGAAATCTCAAGATTCAGATTAATACCAGTACCAGAACAACAAAGCAAAACAAAACCAGCACAGCAATCTCCCATATGTTAATTTAAAAAATAAAAAATCCTCCTTGTCATTCTGTCCTGGCAGCTATTTTTACTGTCATTGTGCTCACCACCAATGCACTCAAATTAAACAAAAGGTTAGGCAGCGACCTTCGTGGGATTTCACCACTTCCAAACCACAGCCTTGCCCATGCCTCACCAAATCTCTCTTGCTTCACAGCATCTTCAGCTGGGACAAAACTCCTCATTGCCGCAGCTCCATCTCTTCTGTGTCTCATCTGCCTCCCCTGGTCAGCCTACGTGGAGGACAGGCAGGAGGGCCCGTCAAGGAAGCCCGAAGACCAGCATTCTCAATAAACTGAGTCCACTGAAGCAACGCATGTCTTCCTGCTTATGACAACAAGTTTTAAATGCAGCCCTGTATTTTCATCTTTTTGACCTTGTCAGAACAAATAATTCACCCAGTTACTGAGATGGGACATCTTTGTCTTTTGAAGTCTGTGCACAGTTACATCCAGCTCTTAGAGCCCAGTTCAGGGGAAAAATCCTTAACTGGGCCTAAATATAAACATCAACTTATCAGTCAAATGTTGTCTTAAAAAAGGGTACATGTAATCAGATGCTTAAGTGATTCTTTCCTCAGTCTCACAAGACCAAAGAACATGTGATGAAGAATGATGACAGACAAGCCACAGAAGTTTCCCAAAGAGCTGGGACACTGCCTCATTGCATAAAATAAAGGCAGTTGGTTATTATCTGGCAATCCTAATGGTTTCTGCCCCCGCTGAAGAAGTGGTCTTGAAAGGAGCAGTTTGCAAGCCTCATTTTAGCAATGAAATTCCTGACAGACACGAGAAGGTAAATGTCGCACAGCCAGCCAGACTGCTAAAGGCCCCTTCCGTCAATGCTTTGAATAAATACATCCTTGCAGCTATTTCTGTTACATAGGAAGGATATAAAATTCTGGAGCAGGGAAAACCAGCACTGCTAGGACATGTTAGCAGGCAGTGTGCCAACCAGGCAGCTCACCGCAGATGCGGGCAGGAGATCGGTGCCACGCGGCTGTGGTGGCTGAGAGCATTTCAAAGCAGACATGATTTACTGGGATGCAGGGTCGCTTGTCCTATCACTTCAGCGCACAGCCAGCTACTGAGCTGGTTCAGGCGCTGGTTTCCAAAGAACCTGTTGACCCACTAAGGAAACAACAGAAGAAAGGCTGAAACTGCCCCAGGCTGGATGGAGAATATTTAAGTGCCAGCTCACGCAGGCGTCAAGCAGAATGAGAGAGAAAGTAAAAGAAAAGGAAATGCCCAGGGTGCACGTGCTGGGCGGCCGCAGGGAAGCAGATTCCTGTCCCCTCATCCATGTAACACGTATCAGCACATACACGGGGACGTGCATGACGCAGCCAGGGAGACACATACGAAACAGCAGCACTTCTATAAGGAAAACAAAACCTGGCACACACAAAACAGGTCTTAATCATACAACTGTCACTTGCAGGCATGCTGGGAATTAACTGTAACAGCCCCAGATGGATCAAGACTGAAATGGGAAAGCTTACCTTCAGCACTTGCATACCACATCACCTTTGCCCCACTCCAGTGGGCTTCTCTCATACTGCCTGAGCTTTCCTTGATGTTGCTCAGTCTCCTGATGTTAATGAAAGAATCTGTATATTAATTAAAGCTACCTTGTGAGAACCAGAGTCCTGATGCACATGTCAGGGGAGTTACAGGTGAGGATAAAAACCACTTGGCATTCCACAACTAACGAAGCATCTAACAAGTGGTCAGCACAGAACTTCTGTCACTCAGCTAACAGCTTAATATTGACAGTCTTGCTTTTAAGGCAGTTTGCCTCAAGAGATCTGGCAGCGCAGAAAAGCAGCATGGCAGTATGCGATTTCCTACAGGCTTTTGCCCTTCACATTACAACAGTATGAAATGGAGCACTAAAAACAACAAAGCCATGCAGTGGCGGGATTTAGTAAAAAAAAAACAAAAAAAACACCGAACAGGTTTTGTACAATAAAACCTCTGAGACAGCAAATAATTCAAATGTGAACAAAAAAGTGTCTATGCCAACATGGGTGAAAGCTATTAGCAGCAGCAAAGGAACATCAGCACCTACTCACAGCAGCATCTGTACTGCTCTGAGACAGCCCAACCAGGTCCCTGCCACCCCACGGAAGGGGCTGCTACTGCACAAGCAAGTTTTGCCATGTGCTCTGTAAAGCTGTGTGTCCTCCATGTAAAATCTTCAAACTCCATGCTGAAATCACCTTTCCTAAAAGAACGATATAAATTCTCCTTCACCTCCTACTGAGGACTCTGAAGTGTGTCTTGCAGCCAAATCGGTGATCTCTCTAGCAAAGCTCCTCTATGGATTTTGTCAGTCATCTTCCAGGAGAGTGGGAAAACGTGGTCTGAAGTGCCTGTTGCCAACATGAAACGGAGAGATCTCTTCCTCATGTAAGCCAAGGTGTTTATTCTGTTTTAAAATTATTAATTCATACAATCACAAATCCCTGATTCAAGACTACACCTTAATTACCGTGAATGACTGCAGCAGGTTAGCGAAGACCCAGGAGCAGCCCTGTCTGCACCATCACAGGCTACCAGGACAGAGGCACCGTCCAGCTCTGCAGGAGGGAATTCACAGCCCGCCAGAACCCAGCCCATGGGGCTCAGCCACAGCTGCCCGGAGCCCACAGGGGTTCCCACTGTTAACCTCCAAGTCAGGGTTTGGGTTCCACATCCAACTGAGAAAGCAAAAAAGTAATTAAGAAGTGAGATGACAGAGAGCCTGGATACAGGGAAGAAAAGCACTGAGGATATTCAAGAGGGAAAACATATTAAATCAAGGGAAGGGGATAAAAGTGGGGAAAAAAGGTTATTGCTCGCAAATTCATAGAATCATAGAATAGTTTGGATTGGAAGGGACCTTTTAAGGTCATCTAGTCCAACCCCCCTGCAATGAGCAGTCACATCTTCACCTAGATCAGGTTGTTCAAAGCCCCGTCCAACCTGACCTTGAAAGTTTCCAGGGATGGGGCATCTACCACCTCTCTGGGCAACACAGAATCATAGAATGGTTTAGGTTGGAAAGGACCTTAAATATCACCGAGTTCCACCCTCCCTGCCATGGGCAGGGACACCTCCGACTAGACCAGGTTGCCCAAGGCCACGTCCAGCCTGGCCTTGAACACCTCCAGGGATGGGGCCTCAACAACCTCTCTGGGCAACCTGTTCCAGTGCCTTACAATGTGCCAGGGTTTTACCACCCTCACTGTAACAAATTTCTTCCTTAGATCTAGTCTAAACTGAAAGAGGGTAAATATAAAACCATTACCCCTTGTCCTATTGGAACAGGCCCTGCTAAAAAGCATGTCCCCATCTTTCCTGGAGGCCCCCTTTAAGTAATGAAAGACTGGTATAAGGTTTGTCTTCCCAGAGCCTTCTCTTCTCTGGGCTGAACAACCCCAACTCTCTCAGTACGTCCTCACAGGAGAGGTGCTCCAGCCCTCTGATCATTTTTGTGGCCCTCCTCTGGACCCATTCCAACAGGTCCATGTCTTTCCTGTGCTGAGGGCTCCAAAGCTGTAGTCCAGGTGGGGTCTCACCAGAGCAGAGTAGAGGGGCAGAATCACCTCCCTCAACCTGCTGGCCACGCTGCTTTTGATGCAGTCCAGGATACAGTTCGCGTTCTGGGCTGTGAGTGCACATTGCCAACTCATGTCCAGCTTTTCATCCACCAGTACCTCCGCATCCTTCTCTGCAATGGCTGCTCTCAACCCCTTCATCCCCCAGCCTATATTGATACTGGGGGTTGCCTCAACCAACATGCAGAACCTTCAGTTTGCCTTGTTGAACCTCATGAGGTTCACATGGGCCCACTTCTCAAGACTGTCCAGGTCCCTCTGGATGGCATCCAATCCCTCAGGTGTGCAAACCACACCACTCAGCTTGGTGTCATCTGCAAACTTGCTGAGGGTGCACTCAATCCCACTATGTCATTGATGAAGATATTAAACAGTACTGGTCCCCTGAGGCACACCACTTGTCACTCATCTCCATCTGGACATTGAGCCATTGACCACTACTCTCTGAATGTGACCATCCAACCAATTCCTCATCCACCTAACAGTGCACCCATCAAATCCATCTCTCTCCAATGTAGAGAGAAGGATGTTGTGGCGGCCTTAGAGAAATCCAGACAGACGACATCCATAGCTCTTCCCTTGTGAACTGATGTAGTCACTCCATCATAGAAGGCCACTAGATCGGTCAGGCAAGATTTGCCCTTGGCGAAGCCATGCTGGCCATCTCTAATCACCTCCGTGTCCTCCACATGCCTTAACATAGTTTCTTAGGAGGATCTGTTCCATGACCTACCCAGGCACAGAGGTGAGGCTGACAGGTCAGTAGCTCCCAGGGTCCTCCTTTCCACCCTGTTTAAAAACGGGTGCAATGTTTCCTTTTTTCCAGTCACCAGGGACTTCACTTGACTGCCATGACTTGTCAAATATTATTGAAAGTGGCTTGCTAACTACATCAGCCAATTCCCTCAGGACTCTGGGATGCATCTCCTCAGGTCCCATAGACTTCTGTATGTTCAGGTTCCTCAGGTGGTCACGAACCTGATCTTCTCTTACAGTGGGAGGGACTTTGCTCCCCCCGTCGTGCCTTGCGGTCCATCCACTCAAGAGATGTGGGGAGAGAGGCTGCCAGTGAAGATGTAGGCAAAAAAAATTGGTACGCTTTCTTTGGCCTGCCTTTCTTGGCTGACATACCAGCATTTCATTGTAAACGTAGGAGTCAAAAATATTTTCTTCACCATTTCAGAAAACATCGAACTCTGCTGTACTTGAACTTTATGATGAATAAAATATTAACAGTTAACAATGGATGAATCTGTGATGGAAACATAACCTAAACATTCTTACAATAATAAATTACTGTGATTGGTTCAATTTTTTTTGAACTGATTCCTTAAATGAGTACACCATATGCACATGTACTCAGCAGAGAAACTGAATCCCTAACCTTTCGGAAATTGAAGTTTCTAAATGGAAATTGTTTTTACTAGTTAGATACAAACAAAAAAGGAAGACAGTGAAAAATTCAAGAGAGTCAGATTAACCTTTTTTGATCAGTGACTCATTTGTAGGGACAGGCACATTTCAAGTTGTGAAATTTCTGATGTATGCAGGCCACCAAGGCTGGAATCAATAAAAAGTGAAAATTAAGTGGGTTTGTATAGACTGATTTTTAAAGCAAAATTATACATTATTCATACAGAAATCTGTCTATAATGACTGGAAGGCAGATTGAAAAGTCTAAAGGTTTAGACCCGGTTGAAAATTTAAGACAAATCACATTATTAAAATAAGCTTTGATTAGTTCTGCAGAACACAGAAAACCAGTCTTGCTCAACTATAGATGAATTTCTAACATGCGCATTTCTAGGTCGCAGAATACATAGAAGTAAAAAGACTCTCTCAGAGCAGGACAGATCAAAGTTTAAGAGACAGCAGAAGCTGGACTTCACAGGAAAACCAACAAATTAATTCCACAAGTAATTCAAATGTTAATCATTTACAGCACACATTGGTTTTGCACAAGGTACCTTCTTAAACATTCATAACAGCTGCTTCTAATAGCCAGACTCCTACTTATCAAAACTTGTAGGATGCTGCAAGCGGTTAGCAGACTTTTCTCAGTAGAGTGCACTCTACATCTGGGACGGGGTTTCCAGAAGACCCTGAAACATTGGTTTTCTGTTTCTCCTAGTGGTAAAGCAAAGTCCATGACTTCAATGGAAAAAATTACCCAGCCGCAGCTGGGTCTTCATTACTAAGCAGTGCAGTGAAAGAGAGCAGGCATGCGGAGTGAAACAGCGGGTGCTGAGGACCGAACTCCCACAGTTTATGCATTCCGACCATTATCGTTCAGATCAACACTAATCCGGTCATGGGGAATGAGCGCCCGCCAGCAGTTAGTGTGCATCAGGCAAGCAATGGGAGCCCATCTTCACGTTTATCTTCATTGGAAAGGAATTCAGCCCGTGCACTGTGAGACCACCCTGCAGTGAAGACCAAGCGTGGCAAGCAGGGACACACAAGATTCACTTAAAAACACACTCCTGATCGAAACTAGAAATGCTGACCAAAAGAATGTGTTTTTATTAAACACTAGTTTGTAAAGATTACTTCACTGTAACAACCAGGCCATGTTTAGTATTTCCCCGTAAGCTTAAATATAAAGCATTTTTTACTCTTTCCTCTTTAATCGTACTTTGCCAGAAGACCAGCTGATCCAGCTCCACACAACAAAGAAAACTCGCTTCTCTCCAACATAATTTCGTTGTCAATTACTACTGTCACATTTTCTCAATCTCTATTTAAGGAACAAAACGAAAAAAGCAACCCAGATTAGAAAAAAAGTCTTCAAAACCTGCAGATAATACAAGATTTCATAGGGAAGAGGAAAAGAGCGAGAGGAAGCTGTAATATAAAAAATGTCAAGAAGAGAGCTTGTACAAGTTCAACAACATCCAGCTGCAATTCAACCCCTGCTTCAGCTGTAATCTCTAAATCAATCCAGATCTGCCTAGATATGTTTGATTAGCTATATAGGCCTATAGTTATATATGACAAGTACAGAAAATAGCAGTTTCTCTCTCTTTACCATTACTGTGGTTCAACTTTAAAACTTATTTACCTTGAAAATACCTAAGGGATTGCAGTATTAATTATTTTTAAAGGACACTCAATTCTATTGGTGGCCCAGAGTTGATGAGTATATAAAAAAATAATAAAGAAGGAGAATTAATTGGGGATCTTGGGACCTTATTAAAATCTATTCTTCATTGAAAGTTCCTTGACTTTCTACTGCTAAACTTCTCTTGATGAGGTAACTGCATTTTTACTTTAATAATACCATTTGGTGGAGAAAAATAAGCAAAGTTTAAAGAGGCATACAAACACATTTGCAATACAAATCAGCAGTTTTCCAAGGAAAAAGATTAGTAAGACTGAAAGCCTTTACACATAACGCTGAAACAGGATCTGGTTCTTGTATGTCTTAGAGGCAAACCTCCTCTCAGTGTGTCACACTTAGCAGCGAATCTCGGGAGGCAAAGAGTCATTCACAAGGCTGTGTTCCCAACAGAAGCGTCAAGTTGGCCAGGATGATGGAAACCTGCACCCTTGCAGGTAATTTTGCAGTACTACCCATCTCTCATGTCATGCACAAGATGTGCAGGAAAGGAGGAAGCTAGTCCAAACAGCCCTGTCCTCATGGTAAAAGGATGGCTCCCAGGCTGGATACAAGCTACAGGGAGGCTTAATATGATACCAAAGCTCAGCTTCTCCTACAGTGAGCAGAGATGGGCGTGAGTAGAGACCCGCTGGACAGGACATTCCTTCCAGAGTCAGCTGCAGGGGCTATACGGGCCCAGGGCTGTCCATACAAGTGATGTCTTCACACTACCTATCTCAAATCTGAGCAAGCATCTTAAAAGCCTGTACCAATCCTAACACGTTCAAATAGCAATAGTCAATGGGTAAAAGAAGTGGGTAAATCTTCAACAGCATTCTGGAAAAACAGCTTTGACTGCAAACACTAGCAAGAGCTCTCTTTTTGTCTCATCACCAGCCAACTTCAACAGTTGTTTGGCCACAAAGCCCCAAGTGCCTTCTCAGTTTCTTGATGTTAAAGTCCCTGTCCATATTTTATTCAATATTTAGGTTTATTGCAGGTTTTTTCCTTCCCACTGGGGCCACACAATGAACTTCAGAAGTTTCACAGAACAGCAAAACATTTATCAAAACCACCCCTTACTATCACTTCTTCCGTACCCTGTGTTATTTCCAAGGCCTCTGCCTTTGACTACACCAAATCACTTTGTTGCTTTCTGGAAATCCAAATCCCGCCGCACACACCAAGTGCAGTAAGCAGAAGACCAAAGAATCGGGAAGTGCGAGCGGCCGCACATGCCCACAATGGGAAGAGGGCAGGCTTCATCTGCTGCACCACAGGCTTTTTGATACCATTGCTGGTTTTTACAGCTCCTTTGAACAAACCTCTGGTCTTATCAGAGGGAGAAAGAACCCCCTTTTCTCAGCTAAACTCTAATCTCCCCAGTCTTTGCAGTTTTATTAAGAAACTTCAGCCATTTTGCTTGCTTTGACTACTGGAAATCTGCTTTACAGCACTTAAGATAACTGCTCTTTTAACAGGAAAAATCTCAAATTAAATCAAAAGTCTAGACCCTGCTGCTCGCTGAGAAGCTCCTCAGACCCACATCGCAGGTCAGGGCTTCTGCCTCTTGCAAGACTCACACAGCTTGTTTATTGTAAGGATTTTTTGAGTCTCACCATCTTCTGCTCCAGGACCTCTCTACTCCCCTGAGAAAACACTTCACACATTCCCCAGGATTTCTTCCTTACAGCGTTTTGCTAGTGTTTGTTTCTCTCCCTTCAAAATCAGCTAGGTCTGACCCCCATGTCAGCAGCCACCTGTTTGTCCATCCTCTTCTCCATCCTCAGTGCAACTGCAGGATACACGGCATTAACCTCTTGTGGCCTACCAGACACATCCTGCTGTCTGGGCTGACAGAAACGCAGGAAAGATCAATTTCCTCAAGGCACTTGTCTGTCCCCGCCATTCCCTGGTAACAGCCAAATAGACTTTTCACAGCCTTCATTTAAAACCCTCATCCACTCCCCAGCAATTTGTCCCTTTCGCTTTCCATGCAGATTATTCCCAGAACATTTCTCTTAAGTGAGCAACCTATCTTCATCACACCTTTGCTTTCTCTACTTTTAACCTTTTCTTCCAATCTAGGCAACATGTTTGCTGTGATTTTACACAGTGATGAGAAAATCTTCTTTAATATCTCCAGAGATAATACCCTTTCGGAAGCCACCCTACTTTTCCCACCTACCGCTAGAAAGAATGGCAGGAAGAGTGGCTTCCTGACAGTGGACCTATAAAATGTGCAAGGATCTTTTTTCCTTTCACTGTATTCATAATACGAATAAAACACTTGTAAAGTACCTGAAAGCAGAATGTACATTTCATAAGCAAAATATTTCTGCTCTGGATGAACACCAGAGGGTAACGGGGGAAGATGAATAATTTACCCTCAGCTGCTCAAAAAAGGATTTTTTCTAACAAAGGATTTAACTGAATTCTTTCTCCTGCTCAAACTTCAAATCTGTTTCAAGTTTCCACCCATCCCAACAGCTTTTTTTTTTTTTTTTCTTTTAATAAGACGACCCTTGCAGATAGCGAAGGTAGACAATTCATGATGAGACACACTGGACAAGCTTCTTTTATTTTTTTAATAAAGAGTCGTAAGACAGGGCTGGGTTGATGGAGAACCCCACACCTCTAAGCAAGAGGCACACATTTCTAAAGCAAAGAACAGCTGGAAGCCATTGCCCACTGGAGACTCAGCTGAACATAGGAAGTTCCATCTTAACATGAGGAGGAACTTCTTTACTTTGAGGGTAGTGGAGCACTGGAACAGGCTGCCCAGAGAGGTTGTGGAGTCTCCCACTCTGGAGACATTCAAAACACACCTGGATGGCATCCTGTGCAACCTGTTGTAGGTGACTCTGCTCTGGCAGGGGGGTTGGACTAGATGATCTCCAGAGGTCCCTTCCAACCCTGACCATTCTGTGTGATTCTGTGTCTGTGTGATGCCTCGCATAAAGTTGCCTTTCTTGAGTACACTGAATAAAGCCTTCCCTTGGAGCTGCTGCTGAGGAGCCTTTCCTTTCTCCTGCTGCTTGTCTTCTGCCAGGGAGGAAAGGCTACACAGTAAGGCAAGAGCTGCCTTTCCTCAAAGTTTTCCTGAATGTTTTAACAGGAAAACAGTCCTTGAGATGCCTGGGGGTAAAATAGGTTGGTTGGAGGAAAAAAAAAAAAAAACAAAAAACAAAAAACCCTTCTATTTTGATCAAAAAACAAAGTTTAAGTTTTTCCTAGATCCTACATGGGAGATAGACCAAAAACCCAATCATTTTCTTACAGCACTAAGAGAGTCTACCAGAGCTGAATAGCTTTAATAAACACACATCATGTATGGTTAAAACAAGATCATCTTCCAGCAGTCTTCTTCCCCTGAGACCAGCCTCATATTTTAACTTGAGCTGGAGTTATATTTCAAACTGTGAAGGAAGCAAGCAGAGACCATCCTCCAAAACCCCCGCTAAGGGAAAGGGGGGCAAATGGAGATAAATCACGATGAAGGTAAAGAGCGAAATAAGAAACTGAGTTGCCCTCTGGGAAATACATAATTATGTCTCCGAGTTCCTCTTCTAAGCATAGACCTGAGGCAGACAGTTCACGCAAAGCATTTGTAGCTTCCACACAAGTTAGGCAGCTAATCCTAAAGTTTTCAGATTTAGCATTGGCAAAAAAAAAAAGGAAGAAGAAGAAAAAGAAAAAAGCCAACCCCATGGCAGCAACACGCCCCTCAGGATCTCCAGGCAGCCAAAGGTTTGGGCAGCATTTATAGCTGAGCACAAGAATGATAATGGCACTGCTCCCCCACACCATGCCATAGTAATAGAGGAGGATGGGATGGGAGCAGAACTGACATTAGGCCAGGCTTCGGCCTGGAGTAGGTGACACTGGCTTGGCCAGGATGTTCAGGCAATGGGATATAGCCCAGCTCCTCAGGCTGGCTCCACCAGCTTCCATCATGACAGCACCAGTCTAAATAAAAGCAACCTGACCCAGGAAGAGAGTCCCTCCAGAACACGACCGCCAAAATGGTATGGGAAGGCCAATGGGGCAGATGTGGATCTATATGGTAAATGGCAACAGCAGAGTCCCAGGACAATTGAGGCTGGAGGGATTTGTACAGCCGTGCCCCAGGCAGCACCATTCGCCAACATGCAGCAGAGCCCTTGGACTGCTGAGAAAAATCACAGCGGTAAGTAAAATGAGAGCAAGCAAAGGAGTTTGTCTTGCTTTAACTTCAGATCCTCGTTTTAACTTGAGAAAATTCAATTAGTTTCTACCCAGAAGCAGTTTAGCTGCCATTGTTGGCAATCAATGGTCCCTAAATGCTGAGAAACTGGCAACTGTTCAATGTGCTGGCAGAGAGGCTTTCCTAATTAAAGATGTCACTTTTCCAGCTAATTTAAGTCTGCCATCTCTTTAAAGTACCAATTGCCACAACAAAATATGAATAGGAAATTGACTTTCTGTGCATCTGTTTTTGCAAAATACTTCCTCCGAGTCATATGTTTCAGCTTAAATGGTTTAGGTCACTTGCTGGGAGGTGATAGCAGAGCTTTGTTCTGCCTCCCGAATACCTCTTAAATAAGGCAAAATAAGCAGGGGTTCAGTCGTCTACAAGAATGAAAAAGGTATTTGTTGGCTCTCCCATCTTCAGTGAGTTGTACTGTATTCCGCTGGATACGGATTTTGTTAGGATAAAAGAACAAGAAAGAAATCCCCACTGAATCAGCCTGCTTATCTAAACAGCTTCCACTGTACTACGAACTTATCCTCACAACAGCCCTGGGGATAGGGAAGTGATGTTTTTCCTGCTGGAAGGAAATGTGGAGGCATAAGGCTGAAACACAAAGATTTTCAGATGTCTAACCTCCAAATTTCTGGTTTGTACTATTTAGCTCCTTTCCTTAACAGCTAAACAACATACCATTTTTTTTTTCTGAATCCAGCTATCCCAAGACCTTAGCCAAGAGCACAACATTAAGACTATTTATGCTCTTTGGCAGCAAATGGAAAGCAACACCTATGCACCTGTGAACAGAATTCCTAAGTTCAGTAATGAATCAGTGTCATAACTTCAGCGCAGAATCTAATGCAATGCCAGCTACGTTCACTTTGGTCCTTTCTGCCATGGCCCCAACCTCCACGGTTCTTTAATCAGCACCATTCTGGGACAGCCAAGGGAGGGCACACAATGAGTCCCAGCAGAGCTGCCTTCATCAAAATGGCTTTTGGTTCCCTCATTCCTCCTAATGTCTTCTTATTTTATGGTCCATTTGTGAATCTGCATGGAGCAAACCATACTATATGCACTGCTAATTCAGAAAGAGCACTAGAGCCCATGTCTAAACTAGTTTCCTTTATTCCCCAAACCTCTGACCAACAAAGCAGTTAAAAGTAGGACTTGACATCTTCCCCTTCCCTCCGCTCCAAAGAACAGAAAGGCCATTGAATTTTGAGTTTGCAGAATGCCTGATACAGCTAGATAGGAGCCATCCTCCACATCTATTGAGTGCCAAGGGTAATAAAACCCTTATCTTTGACTGGGACTTTAGGTCTTATTATTATACACTGAAGTTTAATTCAACATGGATAAGATACATTCAACAACCGATGTAGTTACTCACATGAGTGTTACTGACATGATGCTGTGTTTCATAAGCTTGGAAATACTGGCTGGCTAACTAGAGTTGGTTAAAAAGAAGCAAGTCATACATTATTTATAATTTATTAAAATTTATTTTAAACAATTCCTCTCCCACACCATCATTTGATCAGCTCTGTTTACAGTCTACAACTGTGAAGCAGAGGCGTGTAGCATTAATGAAGCCACCAGGCTCTCCCACCCCCAGGTATGACAGAACAGACCCACACTTCCTTCCTGAAATGGAAATCTCCTAACGTTGGGTAGGAAGGGCGGAAACGTTTTATGCTTAGATGTTTTGCCTCTGCCAATGCAAGTTCAGATATTCCCATTGCAGTATGCCCCTCTGTCTCTTCCTAGAGCTCAGGAAGGACTTCTAGCAGAGTGACAAAGTGTCTGGGAGCTGGAATAAAGGACTCCATGCCACACTAAGGAAAGAGCATGGATATGTCCTTTCCTCACATCTAGTTCCCTAGAAAGGAATTTCCTGGGAATTTCCTCCTCTTCTAACCTCAAAATGTGTTTGTTCAATTCCATAACACCAGGAAAGAATCACAGAACGGGTTGGGTTGGAAGGGACCTTTAAAGATCATCTAGTTCCAACCCCCCTGCCGTGGGCAGGGACACCTTCCCCTAGATCAGGTTGCTCAAAGCCCCATCCAACCTGGCCTTGAACATTTCCAGGGTGCAACTGCAAAGCCAACCCCAGATTATTTGCAAACAGTTCCTCTAGCCTGTAAGAATGGTAAGATTTTCTGAGCGCGGCACAGCAATGTTGCTATTGTGCCCAGCTCCAACCCTGGGGCTGGATGTGAACTCCGTACCCCACAACCAAGGTCAATGAGGCTTTCATTTTTTAAAATTAAGTCACAGAGCACTGGAATGAACGCTATGCAGAACTAATTTGTCAGCCCAGTCACAGTGTCTTTCTGTCTGCATATTTGTTGGCAAATTCTCTCCCCTCCTCCCTGGTCAGTATCCTCCCATCCAGTATGGGCGCATCATGGCTGGAGTCAATTAGTGGACTGTCTGCCCCTACTCTGCCCCCTCTGAAGGAACAGTGCACTTTCCACTTTCAATTCTCCCTCCAGAAACACATAATTACTCTCATGAGTCACTGCGTAATCACAAAGTCATGCTGAGAGGAACAGAGTCACCATCACGCTGGGGGACCTCCGTCCCTCGCCCCCAGTACCTGCAGCTGCTGCTCAAGTCAGCATCCACTGGTTACCTTCCCAGAGGGCTGAGGTGAAGAGCAGAGCTCGTGCACACACTTAGGGGTGGCACAGACCCAATGTGGGACACACAGAATGGCTCTAATGGTGCCCCATGATCACACAGGAGGCTGCAGTGCAGGAAGGACAAGTCAGAGGGTGGCCCATGGCCCCTGCAGCCTCTGCCTTCCCCAGCACCAGACAGGACAGCAGTCACAGCCCGCTCGCACGCATGGGGACATGATACTGCCCATCTGCAGGCGTCCAAACTCACAAACAGAAACAATTCCATAAGCAGCTCACTGCAGGAAAACAACGAAAGGCAAACCTTTCCCAAGCTCTCTGAGAGGTTGCTCTGCAGAGAAGGAGCCCAAGAGCCTCTCTCAGCACACTGCTCCAAGGCAGAGTGCTAACATCCTCAGGTGCGAGGCAAAAGGAGTGCTGGAAAACAGGAATACAGCTATGAAAAAAAAAAAAAGAAAATCAGGAATCTCAGCTCCTTATCCTAATTACTCAGTATAGTAACATAAATGCAATATGGAAACATTCACCACCAAGAAAATAAAAACATCTTTACAACTTCATATACATATGCACATATGTGCACATACAGTTTACTCTACAAAAATAACATGTTTAACTGTATATTTTACATAAGCACATTTCATTTTAACTCAAGGATATATCATACTTATTCCAAGTTATTTTAGGTACATAGCAACTGTGTACCAACACCTCCATGAGGAAACCTGTGGGGTATTGCTGCCTCCATACCTAAGCGCTAATGGAAAAATAACCTGCACGAATACATCTGTCAAAGGATGGGAAAAATCTTCTGTCCCTTGAGGCAATAACCACATTGTATTGGCTTTCCATGAACATGTACAATCCTTTTCCACTAGACTCTCTCTGTGTAGGTCTGCACTTGACACAGTAATACATCCAAACACATGCATCCCTACCTGTTCCTCGTTTCACTGGCAGAGCAACACACAGTCACTGGTTCTCCTTGTTCCCTTCCATTTCTTTCCATGCACTAGCACAGGTCTTGCCCTCACAAATCTGCTCTCCTAGTTCTCATCGCGTGGAAAGAGTCTGAGCTATGTCTTTTTTAATGCTGTCCTGTGACAGTTCAAAGCCTTGTGCCATGACAACAATATATGGGGAAGGAGAGAGGGTCTATGCAGTTTCTGGAAAGATTAAAGTAACCTCCACATTTTTATACTTGCATGGGATTCTATTAATTATGACAACAATAAAAAGCAGAAAGAACAACATCCACAACTACATGGACAATCCCAAAGTTGCTCCCTGTTCTCTGGATAAAGGGAAAAACCAGAGCTTCCCTCCTTTGACAAAACACCGCTTGGCTTTGCTGCTATCACGCTGTGTGCCCAGAGAGCGCACACACATGCAGACCCCAGGAAGGAGTGGGAGGGTTCAGATTATTTCTGTTTAAACTATTCCCGATTTAAAATTGTGGTTTGAAAAAAAAAAAAAAAAAGAGGAAAAAAAACACCAAAAAAACCCAACACAAAAACCCCAGCATGGCTGCTGAGGGTGGCTTGTTCTCCAACCATCTGTGCTCCTGGCAGGAGCTGTTCTGCTCCTACACACCCTTCAGCGCCTTCTGCTCCCTGCAGTGTTACACAACTGTACAGTGAAAGAAAATCAACAGAATTAACAAGTGGCCAAGTACAGAATTACCAGTGAGGTTGAGTATGCCCCTTGGTCTCCCATCTCTGTCCCGTACAGGGTGTTTGCTCCTCAGCACATGACGCAGGAGAACCCCAACACACATCTGCTTTCTTCCCCTCCTTCCTCATACCTCTCTTCCCCATTCAAATTACCATTCACCCTCCAGAGCCATAAATAACTTATTCTCATGACCGGAGTAACTGAGCTGCAGCTCTGGAGACTCAAGCATGGCACCCCACTCCTGTCCTCTCCCCGGCTCTGCTGTGGCTCTCCTCCATCCCGCCAGCTGCAGTGGCCGAGCCAAGCTGGCTCCCAACCACAGTCAATTACCGATGCGCTGCACAACCTCAGGCAAGTGACTTCCCTTTGTTACATCTGCCTTGCTCCTTCACCCTTTCATCTTTTGCATTAAGACTGCAAACTCTAGGAAACAAGAGTCGATCTCAGCTGTAGCCTGTGGCTACTAACCTAATAAATAATTACTAATTACTTAGGAGAGCTGTGAAGAACAGCATAAAATTAAGTGCTACTGTTGCTCCTAGCTCCCTTTCATTTCTACAGCTTATCTTCTGCGGTTGCGCAGTGTCTTCCACAGCACTAACACCAGTGACCACAGTTTCAGCCATTCTTCTGTTCTTGTGGATGAGCTTCTCTCCACCACTGGTTTTGGGGGTTTTGTTGCACAAAGCTCACTGTAAGCCCAAGTCTGGATCCATAATTTCCATATGTTCCACCATTTGGATTCAGGATCTAAAGTTACCTTGGTTGCCACAAAAATAGGAGCTTACAATTCCCCTTTGCCTTGCAATTAGGTCTCTAAATCACTTAATTGTGGGAGCCAGATTTTCTAGCAGAGCTCATTCATAAGCAGAGTGAACCAGCTGCGAAATATTTATCACTGTCCAAATTCTGTCAAATTTTCAGCATTTGGATCACAGGATTCTGTTCTGATCCAGGTCTAGGAGTAATGGCAGAAAAATCACAGGAGGCCAGATAAAGCAGAAATTATTTTCATTAGAAAGCACAGCTTCTCCTTCAGGAAGTGTTATACTCTGCCAATTCAAGTACTGACGCTGTAATTTAATCCTTTAAACTTCTTCGCTGTTTTGCAAATTGCAAGACTTGATATTGAAGGATGCTGAACAATTATTCTAACAATGAATTATATTTTTTTGCTAATTAGCTAGCTGAAAGTTTCATTAGCATTAAATTTACCAGTTTGATCACTTAAGCATCTTCTTTAAAAGTCGAAAATTAGGAGCGCCTTCGGTAGAAACTCTCTAATATACCAATTATATCAGTTCTATCAAAAAACATATGTATACAACCGCAGAGTAAAATAGCCTCAAAATACTGTAGAACAAGAAATATTTGATGTAAATTACTTTTTCCCCTCCTATATTCACCAATCTCAATAGTAATTTACAGTAATTAAAATTACAAGCCAACAAAGCATTACCAGGAGTAGGTACCTCATGACAGGTGCTCAACAAGTACTAAAATAAGCAGTTCTGTACTCAGACTAAGTGCTTGTACTGTCAACAGTGCTCTTTTAAATGGTTGCATTTGTTATGCTTTCTTAAATAATTATTTGCTAGAAGATCATAATCATCTAATAAAAATGTGTTTGTTTTTGAACTGGACCTAATTATCAGTTTTAAAAGCCAGTGACAACATATGTACTGGAATCCATTAGCGAGTTCTGCGTAGAAAAGGTGACACGGTAAAATATCAAAAACTACTTCAGCCATTTATGAGACCGCATTACAGAGGAAATCAATGGGATTTAAATGCTTGAAACCTAACTCTCTTTTCAAAATGAGATTCATATAATTATTATTTTTTTTAATTACTGGGATACCACAAAGAACATTGCAATCATCCCAACAAATCCCTCTTGCACTTGTGCCAAAGCTTGTTTTCCTCTCTCCATATGCAGAAGAAACAAGTTAATAACCTGAAATACATTTCAGATTTCAGCAACTCCAAATACTACAGTGAATTTCTGGGCAGATGCAGAAATCAAACCGTGCACATCGCACTGCAGGGCTGAGAAAAAGAAGAATTCTTTACTCGCAGATCACAATCTGCTAGTCTACTCAGAGGATCAGTGATTTTTAGGATCAAGTCCTAGTCGTCAGCACCAACTTCTCTTTCATCAATGCGTGTCAGAGATTTAACATCTTTTAAACAGCATTTCTTTGTATTTATGACTGAATTACAGTTCAATAAGGTGACCCACTGAATCATCGCACTTCCTCAGGATAAAAATTCTGCAGGTTAACAGCATCTCCCTCCTCAAATGTCCTTCAGGTAGCAATGAAAAATGAAGGAGGCTGCAGAGTGCTTATCGTGGTGACATGAGTTACCTCTCTAAATAGTTCTCAGTGCAAAGCAGGACAAGAGACACAAGAGTCTTACCAAAAAAAAAAAAAAAGAAAAAGAAAAAAGGGGAAAAAATGTCAATTTACATGTAATTCACAGTAAATTACTTGTTTGGCTGTGTCAAAGAAACCATCTGAGCTTCCAACTATCAATATCCATAGCAATAAAAAATAATAACTTCAGAAGACAAGGGAAACCTCGATTCACAAAACAGTATTTGGCGGCTTTCAAAGACTTTCTGTGTGTAACTGAACATTTGCTTTAAATTAATAACCCTTTTTCAACTGCACAGCAGATCAGTTTCTGGCTACACAACACAGCTTTCCAAAAATGCTCGTTATTGTAGTAATGCTTCAAGAAATGAATATGCTAGCTGGTATTAGAAATCATAGGGAGCATTATTTACCTCTATTGAATACTGATCTAGATGTTTAGCGAATAGAATGCAGCTTAATTAAGTGATTTTATCTAAGGAACTTTGATTTGATAATAAGTAGTTTAAATATCAGCTAGTATTTTCTTATTTGAAGCATTTCAATTATTATTAACAACCAAATGAGTTTTATTGCAATAGCAATTTCTCCTGCCAGTGGAAAGGACTTTAATATAAATTCACAATGACACCATTGTATGGACCTGATTCTAATCTGGAAAGCATGCCGTACATCTGAAATTGGTGAATCACTACCTGGCTTCCTACTGTGACTCCTATTCCTGTTTCTGACATTTCTTCCAAAAGCAACCAGTAGCACTAACTGCACGCTGCCATCAGAGCTAGCGGTACACAAGTGCAAGGGCTTAAGTTTAAGCACTTTCATTTGTCCCATTAAGTGATGGATCTATTTACTCATGTATGCGCTTTGCTAGATCAAACTCCATCTCTCCGGCAATGGAAATCACACATTTTCTGTGAGTTTACATTAAAGACAAATGTAGGACTACAGGCAATATATGTGTATAACACACTGCCAGCCAGTCCCGCAAAGTCAGTACTGGCACCTCCTGTGCACACTGTTTTCACCTGCTGGTATGTGACTGACCAATGGAGCGAGACAAGGACAGGACTACAGCTTAATTCAGAACAGTAACTGCTATGCCTTGGACCCATGCTTGGAATGTGTGCTGGGTAAATTCTTCAGGAAGTATTTAGTATTAGTATTTACAGAGTGGTATGTCCTATATCCACACCACAGCTGATGGGGGAAACACAGATGGTTGCTCAAAACCCAGGGGAGCTGGGGGAGGAACATCTGTATTCACAGTTCCACCACTGGAGATGGCAAACAAGGAAGGAACTCTGGCCAACATCACTCCCTTTGACTCTGGTGAAGCTTCACAAATAGCTCCTCTCCTAGAAAAAGGCCAAGCACAGCCCTGGCCAGTGGTGCCTGTAAGACTTCTAGACCTCCTCGGGGTTCAATCCTTTGCAGAAAAGGTGTGTGCATGTGGGAGGTGGGAGCAGGTTGTCCAGGTGCTGGATGCCGCAGACTGAGAAATTTGTTGCCTTCTGCACACAACTCACCAGGCAGCTCTTCAGAGCTATTTTCAAATCATAAATCTGCAGAGCAGACCCCCTTTGGCCAACAACCCAGCTAACTGGGGGAAAGAAAACACAACACACCTGTCTCATCCTGAGTGTTGAAGTACCAAATGCTCTCTAAGCTTTACTTGCAGAAATGGGACAATCATGGCAGTTCTTCTAGTTTTAAAACAAAATTTCTATCTAAAAATAGCATGGCAAATCACCATTGTAGTACCTCTGCTTTCTCAGACGCACAGCAATCCCAGAGCACCTGTCTAGAGAGCTGCCCCAGCATGTTCCAGGGTTTAGCCTATAGTCTGCAAACGAAAATTATCTTCCATGTTGAATATATACATTCAATATGTGTGTGTGTCTAGGCACATGCATATTTCCATGCTGATACATCTGTATAATCCATCCTTTCTACATGAATTAAGCCAAACGGTGACCACAACGTGTTATTTAAATATCACCAGGGATTAGAAGGTTCCGAAAGACTCCAAACCCCATAAAGTGATGCTAAGCAGGATTACTTCCTGGCAGCGTGTGGATACAAGTGTAAGCTGATTATGCATTTTCATGACCTACATCGGCACATAAGAGCCACAGTCCTCCTCCTCCTCAAACAGAAATAAAAAAAAAAAATCAACTTGTATACTTCCCAGTGATGGATTCCAAGTCACTTCCTTCCTTCCTTTCTCTTTAACGAACAAAAAGGGGAGAAAGATGAGAGAGAGACTTCAGCAGCTGAAACAAGGTGGAACTGCTGAGCTATAGGAATAACCACGGTGTTGAGTCAATGGCATTCAAAGCACTAACAGCAGGAATCAATTGAAAAAAAAGGTAGTAAGGAGTGTGAATCTCAAGGTAGATACAAGGTCAGAGCAGCTGGTGGGAGAAAGCCGAGCAAGGGCGGGGGGGAATCCCACCAGGGACTATTCACATTCATAGCATTCCTCAAGCATTTGGTATGCTTCTATCTACCTACTGCTAATTTATATTATACTGCTTACAACTAAAAAAGGAAAGAAACACTGCTAATTATAACAAGGTGCTACATACACAGAGCACTGCCATTGCTATTCCTTACAGGTCAAGGGCAGCATCGTGTGTTATGCTGCTCAAAAGAGGCTAAATAATGCAGTAACTCTGTTTGCAAAATCATACAAGCAAAACAAATGTCATTTTTCATGCACAGAGCAGTTACATTTCTTCACGCATATAATCTTCAATTATTAAAGAAACTGTGATGTCAAAAATAAAGCTGCCAAAACAATAAAGGGCTGAAGACAGCTTTTATATTCAGACTCGACTGTCTTGTTTTACATGAAGGTTGTAATACAGGAATGCAGCACAAGAGCAGAAAGCAACATTGACCCGTGTACTATACCCAGGTTACAGAGACAAAGACCTTCAATTAATGCCAGTGCTAGTTTTCAGCCAGACTGAGGTACACTTGGGAGCAACAGAAACCACTACCTCCAGCATTTACAGGGTTATGTGGGTTTTTAGTGTTAGAGACTGAGCCGGTGTTGGACTATTTGTAACACACTGTCCAACCCTGCTATAAAGGGTTCTAACACTAAAGGCAAGGGATAAAACGTGCTGGTTGCAGCATGTTTTCCCCTGCCCAGATTAAGAGCTGTTCAATAGAAGTATAATAGAATCTGTAAATCTACTCTGACTCAAGAGCAGTGTATCTGACATTGAAGTTACAGAGCTGTCATAGTGGAGATAAGCTGCACAGTGAACAGTAGGCATCTAGGTATGGATAATGCATCATCTGACAGCATTAAAGTTTAAAAAATAATAATAATTAAACCAAAATAAAATAAAAACTGGTCATACCACAGACTACCTTAAGCTTTACATTAAAAAGGCATCAGTATGTATTATGTGCTCCTTCTTTAAAAGCACGCCATAAACAATTTGTTTTAAAATTCTAATGTGTAATTAACACTCTCAGCCAGCGCCTGGCCCTACTCTGGCACACAAGCCCATTGCCTCGGCAGTCGCACTGGTGTATGCAGGGAACGGTTCCTGCCGCTGGCACACCGGCAAAGACCACGCGCTGGCTGTACAGAGGGGTTTTGCAGTGCCCAGCCCCGCACCTGTGAATTGCGACATGCTGCAGCTCCTGCTGGACGAGATGCAGTAACTGCTTGAATCCTAAATTTTTCAAGGTTTTTCTTTTGCTTCAGTGAGTCTGCAAAAACATCCCGGGAGCAGGATTTGGGGCTTTACACCTTTTCTCTCTGGAAAAGCCTCCGAGACTGTTCTGTATATCCCCTCTCCTTTAGCCCTCTTAACCCACTCCAGAGTCACCACCTCATCAGGGGCTCTCACCCCGTTTCCTCTGCCAAAATAGCTGTCCTTCCCCCAAAGCTGAAGCCTCCAAAAAGTAACAGGCCCCTGCATTTGAGCAGCTGCTGTGTATTTCCACAACATAGGTTCCCCCTCCTCTTTGACCTTGCGCTACCTCTGCAGTTGATCTTTAGGGCCAGATCCTGCAATCTTAAATGCAGGCAAAACTCCTGTTAATGTTTAGGCAAGTTTTACATCGCTAAGAAATGAGCCCCATGGGGATATGAATTGCAGCAATGCAGATGGACTCCAGAACCCTTCCCTCGGTTACCTCCTTATGGTACTGATGATTTCTAAGCTCAGACAAGTCAGAGAAACAGAAATGAAGAGCCTAACTCCAGCACAAAGCACAGTAACACAGAACCAGACCCAGTCCTGCAGCTCCTTCCAAATTCAGGCAAAAAATATCCAGCGTGGACATGATGAGAACATCAAAAGAAGATAAGAAACTAGACAGAAAATACAACGTTCCAATACAGGAAGAGACTGCAATTTCAGAGCACCAGTAGTCCAGACCTCAAAACCCTCCACATACAAAAAACCTACAGCCAGATTTCATCATTAAATATGATGTTACTGCATATAATTACTACCTCAATTTTTAAACCTCCTTTAGCAGTCCTGTCCTATTCAGCGTTAGCTGCAGGTTCATTAAAACAGACTAACGTTACAGGTCTAACTTCTGCGGTGCCTTGCAGAAGTAAAAAGTAGATATTTGAGCTGATTAAGACAGCATTTAACCCAGTAACTGCAGTGCAAAAAGGGACTGAAGGTTTGATCAACTGAATTAACAGCTTCACTTTTGATGTAGCAGAGAGAAATCCACAAACATCAAGAGCCGGTTTTATTTAGCCCCTTAATATCTGCAACTTGCCCTAAGATGTCAGCTCTTCTCACATGTATTGGACATGAATCACAAATCCTGTGATTACGCCTGCCAAGACTCCTCTGAAGAAGAGTAGGATTTCCTCCCCCCACACCTCTTTCCTAGGGAAAGATGGTTCCTACTAAGTACGTGTATCAGAACAAATCAGCAAGGTATTGACCTGTTTGGATGTGAAATCATCAGTCCAAACAGAAAACTTCAAAAACATTGGAGAAAAGAAAGAAGATGCTTTGCAATAAAGGCAAGAATGATCTGCATCTTAAAAGGTCATGCTCTTGTCAGAACAAGGAAATTTATGGAATATATGGAAGTGGCAGGATCTTCAGATGCATCTCAAGCATAAACAAAGTAAGATATTTTCAAACAATGTTTGAAGTGGCAGGGGAAAATGCCAAGGGTCTCACTAAAAGTAAGGGATCAGCCAGGGAAGAAGGGAGCGCCAGGGCCTCACCGGCAGACTGACCGTCCACACAACGCCAGAACAGAGGCAGAAGCTAACTCACGCGCTCAACTGGTCGGGCCAACCTCTGACGACAGGGCACCGTCCCTGGCACGCCTCGATACTGGCTGAAAAAGCCACAAAAAACAATGATTGCCAAGGCGTCAGCAACAGCACAGCACTGCCAGCCGTGGCGGCGGCTTGACAGCATTCGCGGAGGTAGTAATTGGCAACTGTGGGGCCTGCCGGATGGACAGATAGATCTCACTGGAAACCAAGCCCTCGGTTAGCTAATTTAGAAGACAGGCAGGTGTACTCTGACAAATACCTCCCCCACCACAAGCATGAGCACACGCACGCACGTACACACTCCGCAGATCTCAAGATGTGCATGCAAAACACTGCTTTTCCCAGGATTTCTATTATTTTAGCTTTATAAAATTATTGCTTTAAGTTAGTTTACGGCCTGCCAGTTGGCTGCATTTCAGAGCTATTCCAGCCCACACAGCTAGATTTTTTTTTAAGGCATAAAAAAGTGTGTGTGGGGGAAAGTCTAAACAACACCATAATCTTGATGAAAGCTAAATAACCCCAATCCTTTTCTATTAGGAAAGAACTGGTATGCTAATCCCACAATGCTAAGAGCTGGCAAATTTTGAATGGAGATTTCAAGATGCCGTTATCTGCCTCTCACCCTTAGTCTATTTACGCAACTTGAGCATTTGCTAGACTGGCACCAGCAGTCACTGCCATGCTTTTCATCACAAAGCTGTTTTCCCCAAACCACCTTTCCCTCTCCAGCCCTTCAGCTACAACTCTGACCCTCTGCCAACTAAACTGAGGGACGATCCATTTTTTGTGGTTGAGATATGGGAAGAAGATACCACGACAACCACTTTGCAAGGAAGGGAAGCACGGTTCAGAACAATAACACTGCTGTTACAAATGACAGAACCCAATCGTCTCCTGTGCATGACCTATGGTTCAACAATCCTTTAAGACAAGAATAAATTCTTCAAAAGCACTAACACTTGAGTGCGGTCATCAAACACCAAGCACATGCATACACCTTGCACACGGTTATTAGACAACTCCACTGCCCCCAGAAGGTTACAAAATACACAAAAGTTACCTCTTCTAACAAATGGCCCAACACAGATGTGCATGCTTTGCCACAAGCGAAAAATGCGTGTTGCATCTACAACACCAGAGTAGCCTGACCATGGACCAGCTGACAAACATGATCTGCAGGGTGCCCAGTGGGGCTGAGACTCTCCCCCGGGACCTGACCTATACTAATCTGAGATCAGTCACAAAACCCAGGGCACAACAGCAGCCCCAGTCCATCTTCTGACACAATTTGTCCTACCATACCCGATCTCTTCCATTTAATAACATTACTCTCCCTAAGTAAAGGAAATTGGATTAGATCCTCCCCCCAGCCCCGAGTTTTCTCCTTCCTGACCATCTCAACATCTTCCACAACTGAGGAAGATTCTCCCACCCACCACCTCAGACACAATACTTGCTGCTCCCTGACACGCACCTTGGCTCTGACACCTAATGGGATCCATCCTCTCCCCTCTTGGATCAAGGCAATCCCAGACTCCCACGCTTGTACCACCACATACCTCCATGGCACAGTTTGACACTTAGTGCCTGCCTTGCTTATAATCCCATTTCCAAGCCAAACTAACTGAAAATAGAACCAACAAGCAGAGATGGTGTCCAAATAGGCAGCCTGTACAGAGTATCACCATCATCCTCCTCCTGGGTCCGACCATGTCACTTCTCCTGGATTTGCACTGGCTCTGCTTGCTGCAACCTGTGCAATGCAAAGCTCTCCCAGTAACTCTGGCATCCCTCAGAGGCAATCCACAGTCCCCCAAGCCCAATTAGTCCCAGCTTAGCTAACTGCTGGCAGATCTTAGCCTTCATGTGCACCTAGAGATGAACCACCTCCAGCTGTGACTGACTTCAAGCATTGCTAAGCAGCAGGCAAAGGCACCCCTGCCTTCATCACTCATCCCTTCCCATCTTTCTCAATAACACCTCTGATACTCTAAGCATTGGCTCTCATTAGCCTCGCCAGCAGTTGTGCACGTAAACCTTCCATCCAGTACTGCCCCACTCAAGCTCTCGAGCTGCCCCTCTCCCTGGCACGGCAGAGCAGGCTCACGGTGCTGTCCAGTGAACAGAGCTCTGCGCGACTGGTCCTCTCCACTGAGTGTCAAAGCTGTATCACAGGGGCTGAGATAATGTTGTCAAAACTGCACCTTTGTGTCTGCAATGAAGTGCTGGCTCTTAGTCACCTCTCTTTTTATTAGATAAAAATGCTTTCAAAATTGGTAAATTAACGGCTGTGTGCCAGGCCTTGGGCTCTACAGACAGGAGTAGCAAACCTAACAGGGTTTGCTCCAAATTTGCTTTGCTAATAATAACCCTAAAGAAACAGCCAAATGAATGTAAATGCCATATTTTATTCCTACTGCGGATTTTTACTTTTCTTTTTTAGCTTATTGTAAGGATATTTAGTTTCTAATGAAATATGCAATTCAGTGACGGGGAGGATTTTTAAAACATAGCAGTAACAGATCTTAAACTTACTTTTTATGGAGTATTTTTAGAACTCTCTCCAAAACAACAGATCTCCAGCTCCCATGGTTGCCATTAAATGTCAGCATTTGACAGTTTCCATACACTTCTCTCTCAGACAACAGTTTCTGTCTGTAATTAGGACAATAACTGTTGTAAATCTGAAGTGGCTGTTGGTAAACAGTGGCATTTTAAAGGCAGGTTACTGAAGAGACCAAGGTCTGGAAGAGCAAGGCTGTCCTCCCAAGTCTGTTCAAAACCGGAACACTGTGGTCAGTTGTAGCCTCTTGGGGTTTTTTTGTTTGTTTTTGATTGGGGTTTGTGCCTTTTTTGTTTCGGTTTGGTTTTGTTGTGGTTTTTGGGTTTGTTTTTTTTTTAAAGGAATAGGAAATCAGTGAAATAGAAATGTGAATCAGTTAACTGATTCCCAACCAAACCCAGATTTTTATTTGTATTGTTTACACAAGGCAAATTTTGGCATTTTCTCTTTTCTCGTAGAAGTTGGCAGTTGGTCACATATTTCCTCAGCAGCATTCACGGATGAACAAAGTCAGGAATAATGCTTTTTATCCTGTTCCATCCTTTCTCCTTTTCTGGTCATTCATTCCAAGATTGGAATATCCTAATGAGTCCTCATCAGCAGACATATTTCTTAGCCTACAAAATCTTGACGTTTCAGTGTGCTACTATTTCTCATCGGAACAAAAAGAAATACACTGGTTTTCTGTCCCAGCAAGGAATAAACGTGCATCCACATACGAGCATAAGCCAGCAGACAAGACACCTAATACAGGGTGTGTGGGAAAAGGACACACAGCCTTTGATCTTACCACTGCCCAGCTGCTCTCCAGCATCCCAGGAAAGTCTCCAGTAATCTCTAGTAGGGAAAACTGTCTCAGTATATTCGTGCAGACCTGTATACACAGACATATGCAAACCTGAAACCGTATGCCCCTCACATTTTGTTCTTTTCTCCTCAGACACAGCCTTCATCCAGGTAGCCAGATTGCAGTGTAGGCTGGCTGTGTTGTTATTCAGAAGTGGCAAGGTGCTAGAAATCAGATGTTGGTAAACTTTAAAGAGCAACGCAAGTTGTTTTCAGTACACTATGAAATCCTACCTAAAGTTTAACATGTAAATATCCCCCATTATCTACCTACAAGCTTCTCAAGCCTTGCCTGAAAGACCAGTTGAGGGCTGACACCTGTCCTCTGGTATAAGCTCCAAGTCTCAAGAGCTTTGCAGAGGTACCTTTAATGTTTTTGGTGTACTTCAATAGGATTTTGTACTTGCACTTGTGACACCACAACTGAATTCAAATATACCAACAGAGCAGCAGCTAGGGCAAGCAATTTCTTCTGATGCTCAGAAAGCAAAGGTATTTTACAATATAAGAACCAAGTCCCAATTTAATGACTCCTCGGTGTTCCTGAAAGAATTGTAATTTTGAGAGTGTATAAAAGAAAATATGCTGGACACGCTAATTGCATCTTCTGTCCTCAAAGACCAAAAGGGAAGCCAATTATCACATACACTCAACAGGCTACAGCACCAAAATACCCATCAGCATAAGGCAGCAGCTCCGGCAGCACATCAGCTTATGTCTGTTGTCTTTGTGCAATCAGCAGTTGAAAAAAGTTTGTTTGAAGAGACAGCACAGGAGGGAAAACACAAGTGAATACAGCTGGCATTTCAACCAGAGTTCATTGTACACTGCAGCTGAGGACAGGAAATTATTATTATTTTAAATAAATACACAGAGGAAAAAGAAAGTTGCCTCTTCCTGAGCTCCGCCCCATCCCTGCAGACCACAAACCCATTCAAGGACTTCTCTGAGTCATGGCCTGAATGTGCACTTTCCCAGAGCAAAGGCACCCAGAGCAATCACAATTAAGTGGAGCCAGAAGAGAGAACTAGCTTTTTCACAGGCTTTGATGGCTGACAGCACTTTCATTTTCATTTGGCCACCTGGTATTCAGCCCAACTCGTCTCCTGAAAGTCTAGAAAAATTAAAAGGGAGGAACAGCATACTTTTGCACAGAAGTGGGGACAAAGGATTGCAGTCTTGCACAGATTCTAGCGAAGTCCCTTTTGAAAATGGTTATGCTTCACAAGACGTAGCAATGAAGCAGCACTTGCAGAGCACCTCCTTCTCCAGCCCATACCGGTAGCAGCTGCCACATCGCCCCTGATCAAGGTCTCCAGTCGTGCAGGCAAAATTGAATTTTGCTGCCCATGGATCAAGCCTGGGTTGCTCCAGCTGGTGGGAGACACATGAGGAGTCAGACTTGCTGTTCCTGCTAGCAGGGATGGGACAGCAGAGAGACAGTCGACAACAGCTGGTGCTGGGACCAAGCCACTTCTCCCATCCCACGTATGCCTTGCCCCATCCTTTAGACCCCAGCCTGGCTCTCCAGGGCTCTGGCACCAACAAGGAGGCCGCAGAGCAGCAGCTGCCGGGGCTGCCCCTGCCTGAACACCCTTCTGCTTTGTCCAGAGCTGCTCTTGTTTTCACACCTCAATCTAGCAAACCTGTGAAAACCAGCACAACTCAACAGAGGCACGGGAGTTGCCTCTCCACACTGGAAAAGAAAACAAGAGGAGCTCTCTTCTAAGGTTAAGAATGTTCTCAAAGAAGTATTTTATTAGCCCTCCTAAAAAAGGAGAAATAATTGCTGTGAATACAGTGTGAGCAAAGCAGGCAAAAGCTGGATCTGTTATGCATAAGAGCTTAAAACATTACAGCCAGCTCTTTAAGTCAAGGAATACAGTTAATTTTGATGAGGAAAATGAAGTGTCCAGCTTGCTTTTGAACAAATCATGTATTTTATGAGAAGCATTGCAGTCCATTTGCTTTTAATTTATTCCAATGACTGGAATACATTTTTTTATATATATACTAAAGAAACAAAAGATCTTGCTGGTGATGAACAAATATAAATCTATGAGAGCTGGCAAAGGGAGGAAGATGTAGAAATAATCATATGAAGAACCAAGCAAACAGAAGTTAGTCTCCGTGCAAACCAGCAACCACAGTTTCCGAAAACATACCCAAAGGAGGAAGGAAAGGGATGCAAAGCTGCCCTGGCCTGACAGGACACGCACCCCTTGGGCACACATCACAAGCCCAGCCAGAGGCAAGGCTGTGGAGTACCAAGCAAGGGACATTCCACTCCTGCAGACAACTACATGCACATAGACTTCAAGCTAAATTCAGTTCCAGCACCAGTGTCTCTGAGTTCAGGCAAGTTAATAGGTGGGCAGATTTGGTCCTGCTGACGTTGATGTTTTTCTCGAGCTAAAAGTTCCCTGAGACTCCTGTACTGCTCTGCTTATACACTACCTAATGGATGCGACAGCCCAGTCAAGGTGCCAGCACCGTTACGCTTTGTTCACAGGGGGTAGATCTCAACATATTCCACCCACTTAGAAAATCCTCCAAAGGCAAAGCATTTTTTTTTTTAAATCTGTCATCATAGAAGGACACTTGCAGAGCAGATGTGCTTAGAAAGCATCAGCACACAAAGCAATTTTTCACTACTACTGTGCCATGTTTGGACAGTGCAATGAATTCTGTAACTTCCACGTCAAGTTGGGTTTTGTTCTTTCAGAGATTTGAACTACCTGCTCTTTCCAACCACGTGAAGACTTAGCAGTCTTAAGCAAATTAGTTTAGCTGACTGCTTGAAGTAAAATTGTATTTTATAGAAGCCTACAGACCCAAACATTCTTCACCCTTACCCTTAAATCTGATACAGGGCTTAAAAATTATAACACCTCCAGAACATATAAAAACGTGAGAGGCAGCCCACTGTTAGTAGTGAAAAGGCTCATTTCAACGGGTTTCATATCAGTTAGCCACTGAAGTCCCGAGGCTGGCTGGCAGTGACTGACCCTACCACACAAGGAGGTTACCTGCCAGAGCAGGTGCAGAGAGCTCACCTAGGCAGGACTTACTGCCTCAGCCTCAGCACAGCTCCCAGCACCCTCGCCAGCAGGGAGATCTGGTCTTGATGTTTTACTCCCAAGTCACCCACCTCTTGGAGAGTCCAGACTTCTCTCTCTCACCTTCCTGGAAGTGACCAATTCAGTATCTGGCTGGAGACCGTCTTAAAACCTGCAGTACCTGAAGCTCTGTTACATAAAGCAAAACATTTGCTATAAAATTAGCACAAGCACAAGCATAAGCTACATCTTTTTCTGCCAGGATGGATCCCATCACCCGGTTTACGATCAGAAATAACACAGCAATAGTTTTCGCTCTAATGAGCGCCTTCTGGATTCCTACCAGTGCTACAACTACCTGGAATGAGAGTCACCCTGAGCATGCATCTGCTGTCCTCTGTTAACTCAGACACATCCATATTTTAAACACTTATCAGAATACAGTCTAAGCAAAATAAAAACACCAGAGAGGCTTCTCCACTGAGTCCAACAGGCTCTGACAGAGACCACCTTTGCAACCAGTTAGTACTTGTCAGCACAAGCATCTTTCGTTACACTGTAATACAAGAAGTTTCATCAAAATTAATAGGTTTCTCTTAAGAACAATAAAAGCAGTTCCACATTAGAGAAAGAGCCCTGGGTAGGACACAAACGTGAAAGGTTTACACTTTCCTATCTGGCAGCCAGATTTGGAGGATTACGTTTTACCTTGAGGGTAATTTTTCAAGATAAAGCTGCCTCTTCCATTTTTTTTGATCACAGAAAAGATGCTAAATTGCCACAGATGGTCATTTGTTTTCATTTTGTGTGTTTTACACAATACATTTTATAGATTATAATAGTTAATTCAATGTAACAAATAAAATTAATTTCAAATTCAGATGTTGAGCCTGCTTATTCTTCACAACACGCCATTACTGTCGGGGTAGCACAGTTTGAATATAATAGTGGGAACAAGGTCCTTTGGCAGTCCCATCACAGACCAGCTGCTGACTGGCAAGTCTCTTTATGGCTTGAAATTCAGAGGAGCTGACGGCCACCGATGCACAGGGTGCTCAACATCAGATAATATCAGGCTGCTGGTTTCTTTATGGTAAGAATAGTACTGCCTATTTATTTTACAAGGGCTTTTTCAGAACTGTTCATATTCATATATTGTTCTCTTCTTCCTAAGCTGTATTTGCAGAGTCTTTTATTCAAATGCACTTTCATGAAGGTGAAAGATAACAAATAGAGCCAGGCATGTGGTACTTCACAGGACACAAATACAATTCACCTCACTACAAGAGGACTGCAATAGCATTTAAAAATGCCCAAATTTGCAGAGTCAGCAAAACTTCAGTTCTAAAGAAAACTTTAAAAATGAGCACTTAACCCACTACCTCCCCAGGAGTTTTACTTGAGGGAAATAACGGAAATAAATGAAAAATAAAAATATTACAGATAACGTACCGCACTACATATTTCAGTTAGTACTTTCCATATGCACATCTCTGATCTTCTTTAAGCTCAGAACTCAGTAATATTTCCAAGCACTATTCCAACAACCAAACCAGGTTTTAGACCTGCCACAATGCTTTTTGTAGAGGCTGTGGCAGGGATAGAATATAGGATATTAGGAGTGCAGAAAAGAAATTATGGTATCTTTTGCTCCTGCACAGCTGTGCAGGCCCAGGCTGCTATAGGCAATCCTGCAGCACTACCTAAAATCCAAGACTGCAACAACACCCTCCTCCCCCTCAGGTGGGAGAAGATAAAAACAACATACAGGGAAGGATTTTTTAAATAAGAAGAAAGCAGTTTGTACATTATTAGCAAGTAAGAAGTAACAAAACAAACAAACAAAAAAACCCCACAGCTAGCATGGCATAACATACTTGTCTGTCTCCCCACTGTGAATGTATAAATTTCAAGATGAATGTGCATTAAGTAGGAAAGAAATGTGGAAGGCACCACCCCTCAACCAACTGGAACTTACCTTGCCTTTTGCATCTTCCACAGAAATTAATGAGGACTGATGGACAGTGATGAGGAACACCATATCTTCACTAATGCATGGAGATTTCTCTACCAGGCCAAGATAAAATAATTTACCATCCAAGATTTAACATCCATACTTGCCCATTCCTCGCTAACATGCCCTTTTTCCCTTAATGCAATCAGTACTGGTGTGACCTTTCAAGTTCGCCATACAATCTCTCGTTAATTCTTCCAAGCACTTCATCTCTTAATATATCCTTTTTTAAAATGTCCTACAGTTAAACCTTTTGCTATAGAGCTGCTTTGTCTACACATTAAAATAAAACTCTACACCTTTCATTAGTGTTACCACTATACACATGAACTGTTAGCAAGGTTTATAAAACACAATGGGTTCCTCTAGTAGAAGGTTAGAAAGGGTTTTGTAAATTGATGGATTGCTGGCATTTGGAAGCTGGTATTTGAAAAAAAAAATAGCTTGGATTGGCGGGTGGGGGGGGAGGCAGTCTGTGCTTGTTTGGTTTTGTCTGTTGTATAATTTTTCCATCAGAATAAAAGCTCAACAGCCCACAGGTTTTAAGGGTACTATTTTGATTTCAACAGGACTAGTGCAAACGATGAAGAAAGAGCTTTATGAAGTTAGACCTATCCATTTGCCCAGGCATTCCAATACTTCACTTTGACTGCAGATCCTGAACTTGAAACATCTCAAGAGATCGACTTTCAGAAAAAAATGAGCCCTAAGCCCCTCAGCTATCAGCTACTTTTAAAGAGCTTTAAGCCAAAAGTTTCCCCCTCCCAGAAGAGCCGCATTCCCACTGGTGAGAGAAGCAGCTCCAGGCCCCATCAACACTGGGACAGATAAACATAGGAAGAACATGAACATGTTTGTAGAGAAGAGGGGAACACCATCAAGGCAAGATTCAGTCTGGATTGTGTTCAAATTCTGGAGCAAAAGAGCAGTGAGCACTTTAACCATCCTATTCTGAGCTTCCATGGATGTAGCATCACCACGGTCTTACATTCTTCTCTTTCTTCACAAAACAAAGATGCATACATGCGGAAAGCCAACCTTCTTAAAACAGTATTATGTGCAACACCACCAGTGCACTGCTACAAAGATGACCATGAGTTTCTTATATATGCCTTTCTTAAGATTATCCAACAGCCATTAAGGTATGTGGGACAATGACCCTGCTTCTGAAACTGCCCCTTACATGTCTCATCACACCTTACCCATTCCTGCATCCTTTACATTCATCTGGACTTTCCAAATAACCTATTGTGAATTTGAATTTCCATTGAACAAATACTTACATAGTATTTGATGAGTATTTTTTCCTTATTCATTAATCGTGATGAACACATCATGAAATTCTCTAATGTATTCATTATTCAATATTATTAAAACATTTTGTCAGCAAATAATTCTTGGTTTATAGGTCATTCGAATTGCAAATTGTAACTATTATAGTCATAGTTTGCCGTTTATTTTTTAACATATGTAATTTATTTAACTTAAGTAATGCATACAGCCAATTTAATCAATGTGCAGTGAATTTCAATTTGTGCATTTGGCTTCAATATTCTTAGTTACATAAATCATGCACTCAGGAAACTGAAAATAATAATACGGGATTTAAGTGAATAATTGGAACCACATGAACGAGTTCCATGGAAAACATGAAAATAGTCACATATACAAGCAAATCTAAATTCACTTTCCAAATCATCTGAACATTTGCAACTCTTTTTTCCCTTTCTAATTCGCTCTGATACAGTTAATTTGTAACAAAACCATGCCAGCAGCTATAGCAGACATTGCCAGATTGCTTTCCACTTCCTCCTCTGTATCCTTATTTAGGATATTAAACAACCCTGGTCGTTATTAACGTTTCTTCATGCAGTATCTCAGAAGACATCTGACCACACATATAGCAAAAGACTCAACTTCCACAGCATTTGGGAGGCAAACTGCAATTAGTGGTTACCTGAATCAATCATAAATAGCCTAGGACAGCTCTAGTTACTTAATGCTTTTGATTTTATTATAAAACCAGAGATAAAACTATAATGAGGTTCAGTGATAATAGGAAGTTGGTCCTCCGGGACTTAAAATTGAAGTAAGCAGGCAGAAATTAAATGTTTATCTAGCAGATTCCTGTTTGTTTATGCCTTAATGTATACCTCCACCCATGCTTCTACTGCAATTAGGGAACAGCCCAAATTAGCCTGATCATCCTCCTTCAAGAGGGAGAGAATTAAAAAATAAAGAAAGAAGAAATGAAGAAAGAAAAAAAAAAAAAAGTGAAGCTGACAGTCAATATCTATTACCAGCATGACTTTTCCTAGAGGAAAAACCTTACTTGGAACTGGCAATGGACCAAAAACTGCGCTACCTCCACAGCTCCGGTACTTCCTCCTTTAACTGAATCCAAGGCAGAAAACACAGCACAACTATGCACGAGCAATCTGGAATAAGCTTATATGTGCTCACCCATATCGATACATTGTACAGTCTACAAATGAGCAGATGATGTGGAATTAAGAGCAAACATATTCTGTGTTATATCACTGAAGTCAGGTTCTAACAAAAAACACAGCCCTTGCCCTCTGTAGGCAAGTCTAGAAAGGGGTTTCAGTCACATAAAATTGGTGGTGAGATTCAAAGAGCTGGGTTAGTCACGAGAAAGGAATCAGCCACAGAAAATCTAGATCAAAAAAACCCTTGCATTCTCTCCCATCTTCTCAAGCTGTGGAGCTGTTCAGACGTGCTGGGTTTTGCTTCAGGCTGCTCTCCAGTTCTTACAGGATGTATGTTTCACAGGTGTCGCATCATATCCCAGATAGACCAATAAATAAAAAACTGTTACCACCACAGTATGAACTGTTGAACCAGCATTTAAATGGACAGAGTTGTGGTTATGTACATGAATCGAAAAGGGCTTTTTTGAGTGAAGAGGCAAAATAAAAGCAACTTCTGCAGTCGGGTTTTGTGCAAATTCATACAGATGCTGTTGTGTCTTGTGACAATGTCAAATAGTAATGGCCTAAGACCTTCACACTGGTGTAGAATATAAAAATGGTCAGTTTCGGAAGCCACGTTCATTAGAAAGACCGAGCCTCAGGGACAAGTTCTTCTGATGTCAAATACAGGAGAGAAAACAGACTTTAGGGGTTGCCTAACATTGGGATTTTAAGGCTGAGAAAGACAGAGTAGGGAAGCTGAACGGCCCTTCCAAGGAATTACATGGGCAGTCAAGCCTGAAGAGGATTAGACAGGAAATGGCATGATCTAAGTACTCTGCTCATTTGGGTGATAAACTAGAGCTCTTCAAACGGTTCCAAGATCACTACATCCAGGGTAGATTCACCCAAACGGTAACCCCCCCGAGGCATCCAAACCTACTGCATGAATGAGTTAGCTACACCATTGCATATCATGAACTCCACTGCAAGGGGATACAGAACTCACTAAACTCATTCCTAGATTTCCGCATCCTAAATTTCTGCCCTGTTTCCAGGTGGTAGCATCAATCTGCTTAGCTCATGCAGGTGGGTGAATGCCAAGGTGAGAAACACAGCCTGCACCTATCAATTCTCGCCCACAGCACCCTGTTTGCAAAATGTGAAATGAAGAACACAAGCTTTTGTGAGTTGTTTGCACAACGGGTTTCACGAGAGCTCTGAAAGCCTTCAGCACATGTCATTTCATGCAGCAATGGCTTGTACTGACAAAGCAAACTGGCCCTGCCTAATTCCTCCCCCCCCCCCCCCCCCCCCTTAAAAAAAAACGGCCCCTGCCTTATTCCCCCCCCCCCCCCCAATTCTCTGCAATTGTAGCCCCATTTTAAAGGCAGACAGGCAGGTGGCACAGAGACGACACAAGTGGAACCACCCTTTCTTCACACTGTGCACTGGACTTTAAATTGCAGTCCCTGCAAGACTCTCCAGGGTGATGTTAGCCTACACTGCTGTACAAAAAAATGTTCACTGCAAAGTCTTTCTTCCTTTTCCACTTGAATCTTTCTCCTCATTCTACATGACGGAATCCAAAATCCTTACTAAATGCCATGACACACTGAATTGTTATTAACAAGCTTATTAGAGCTGTGAAACAGGATTTCCATTACATAAATCTCTTACTTTCCCCATAGTACAACAGGATACCACCCTAAGTATCTCATAATGCCCAGTGACCTACCTATTGCCTTGTAACAGAAACAATCACATCTGATTTGCCCTTTATGAATTCTCCAGCTGTCTTGACTCATTAACATACTGTTAAGTGTTCCTTGTCTAGCAGTGAAAATGTCCTGCTCTCCCATCTCATAAGTAGCCTCTCTCCATTCAGCTCCTTGTTTAATCAATGCTAATTACATAGTCCTGTGATCATCTCCTGAAATTAGCACAAATGGTAACAAGTTCTTTGATTGCCAATGTTTTTGTAAATGTTATATTAAAAAATAGCACTAAAATAACAGCATAGACAAAATTTGTATTAGAACCATGCGTGCCGTTTCAAAATTCACAAGGATGGCATGCAGAGTGGGAGCCCACTGCCATTCACTTCACCTGATTCAATTAAACAATGCACAGAGAAAACTACCTTCTTCCAGTTTGGAAAAGCACCAGTGAGGAAAAACACAATCTACAGTAAGTATTAGCAATGAGAGAACATGACATTAGAGCTGAAAATTCTCGATGGGACATTTTTTTAAGAAAAAAAATATATTTAGTTATAAACTTATTAATTTAGCAATATTTGGGGACGGGGAAGGAAAAACAACCATTGTAAGCAAATTTCAGAATGTTGTTCATAGATTGCTCAAAACCAAGGCATTTGATGAAGATCACTTCACTTTTTTTAACTGTGCAGCATCATGTAGCGCCAGTCCCTGCACAATACCAAACAGCTCCTGTGAGAAGTTACAAAAAAGACTAGAACATGCCTGTTCAGTACTGAAAGTCAAACCTCTACAAACACCCATTACCCAGTGGGAGCTAAATAGCTAGAAAAATATAGGACAGGTCATTCTGATATACAATGAGATGGGAAATAAATGACTATCCAAGATACTAAGAAAAATGAATGAGGAATGAATTGCGTAACTGGGTCAAGCCATTAATTCTGAGAAGAACTGGGAACCTGGTGGATAATTTAGAGTGATTGTCCAAGACAAGAAGCAGCTTATTGGAGAAAGTTTTTATGAAAATGGTGTTTTAAATATTTTATTGTGAAATAATATAATAAATTCCTGGAGGATGATCAGCTCCATCAAACACAGGGCCACTGAGATAAGCAATTAACACACCTCAACCGAAGTCCCTAAAGGATTCTACTCTGACCAGGTAAAAAAAAAAAAAAAAAAAAGAACAGGATGAAATCTCAATGCCTCTGAAGTCAGAGGCTCCACTCTAGCCCACTTCTCACCAACTGTCCAGTCAGATGTTTCCAGTTTCCTCAGCCAAGTGTCCTGCTAAGGACTAGTTCTGAGTCATAGCACCATTAAGATCATCCTCTATGGGATATGGACAGAAATTCATGACAAATTGATTCTGTTTCCTAATTTGACACTGGCCACCATTTCTGCATCGTCACTGTTCCACTCATTGCAGGAGTTAAGAAAATAATATGTCCTTTCTCCCATCAGCTCTTATTCTTCCTTAATTTCTCTGTAAAGCTGTGTGAAGTAGGAAACATCTTAGCAGACGTACCAAAAATCAAACACCATGAGCCTGCAGTCTAGCTTGGGTCATCCATTTGTTATGACAGCACACTTTCACATTTCTTACACACATGGCCACACTTTTGTCCCATTTTCAAAAGGAAAAAGGAACACTTCAACCATAAAATATTGCAGTGCCAGAAAGCAGACCTAAAACCAAGCAGTCAACCTCATCTTCACCACATTATTTTGCAGCACACATGACTGACATTCAACATCAGAAATCCCTCTGCAAGGACACTGAAACATCAGAGCAGTACAGGTCATCTAAAACTAATGAACTTGCTCCTAATTTTTTAAGAAGAAGCTGGATTACCTTCTGTTAGGACTGGTCCAAGTAATACTTGTTCACCAGCTCACCTGAGGACCAACCTATGGTTTCCAAAAAGGTTTTTCTGAATGCTCAAGAATTCTGGATAAAAAGCAGGAACGTGATGACCCATTACTGTCAACAGAACTTCAGAAGTGTGCTGTTACAAATACATACAGTCAGAGATTAAAAAACCAACACTGATCAAATGTGGCTTATGAATCGGGTACAAAGCTTCTTTGTCTCCACAGGTTATCTAACAGAAAGGCCAATCAGTGGTTACTGCCATACTACTCCATTTCATTTCTACCTGCAACATTGTAACAAGCGAAAGCAGAAGCCTCAGGAAGGCCCACTGCTCTGTCAGACTGCTGCACAGCAAAGAACTTCCGAAAGCTTTAAGCTCCTCATCTGCGCTCCAAGCAGCTACCAGAGCTTCCAGATGTCCCGGTGAGCCAACCACACACAGCAGTGCCAACAGCACACACAGAGTAGTTGTCATGTGCGAATGACATCCGCAGCCTCTTTCTTTTAGTTCCCCACTCTGCTGAAACAAGATGCAGACAGAGGCAAAGTATCATTTAACTAGAGAAACCGCCAGTGAGCAAGAGGTTATTTGTTGTGCAAGCAAGAACTGGCATGTGAATTTTAAACAGATGTAATGGTTAATTAATGCTTAATATTCCCTCGCAGCATTGGAGATGTGAACTAATAACAATTCTGACCCTTGTAGAGGACAGTTCAGTGTCCAACACCATGATCATTTTACAAGAAACTCAAATACAAACCACCTTGAAGTTTTTGCTAAAGCGAAATGTATCCTTGGCCCTCGGACATATCCACTGCAAGTCTTCACGCATCCGTGGGACATGACAAGCTGACGGGAGGAAAGCTCCACAGAACTGCACCATTCCAGTCACCCACGACAGAGAAATTCACATTGAAAGGAGCGCTGAGAAGGATAATCTAGGAGACCAGGCAAACTGAGATTCAATTTTACAAGATGAAGGTAGCAAAATAATTGACTCCTAAGTACACTGGGGAAAGCACCAGGGAGGGAGAAAAGCTATTTACACAGCCCCAAGTAACCATGGGTACCTTTGGGGTGGGAATGAGAAACAGGTCTCCAGTCATCAGAGCCCAGTGGTTCTCAGGGAGCAGCAGTACTGGGAGCCTGGATTCGACTGCTTTCACAATACATCTTGATAAAATTAAGGGGAGTATATGACATGCTTGCCCACTACAGCAGAGGACTTGATCCAAAAGCACCCGCATCCCTCCATGCACCCAGGCATCCAAGTGTCTAATACTCTGAATCTCCCCATTTCAATTAATTGGTCGCACTCCACTATTTCTGAAAAGTATCAGCCTTTAAAGCCCCAGGAAATATCTACAGAAACAATTCTGTCATACTCTCAACACATGGATGTTTCTATGGTGACTTTCTAGCACTTCATTGGATTCCCTTTCCTAAACGCTCAGGGTACTCCCACACCACCCTGCAATCCCAAACCTAGGTAAACCAAAATGGAAAACTCAGTTTTTCTATACCCAAATGTAAAGTCAAGCTCTAAATATGCATTTGCTGAATACCCACGCATCACACCTCCATGGCCTGAACATGTTCTAGGGCAATGCTGGATGATGCCACGTCATCCAACCAGTGGCAGTGACACAGCCAAAGCTATCTTTTGCTATATATACACCATGAGCTCACTTGAGCCTGGAATATCAGAGTATTTTGTATTGAAATACCACCTTCTCCCAGAGCATTTATACTCACAGGCTGTTCGCAGATACTAGACCACAGAGTCCACTTAAATACAGAATAACTACAAAAAAGACAAGCTTTCCTCACTGCCTTCTCCCTTCTGTTTTTTTTCAGTATACCTTCTCCTCCTTTTCTATTAAGAAACCCCTCCAACCTCCTCAAGGGCTCATTAACCTCTCTAAAATAGCATTCTGACACTAGCAAATGCCTTCTGAAAGGGCCAGTGCTGTCAGAGCAACCTGAGACCCCACAAACACCCCCAGAACATTGACCTCTCAGAAGTCTATTCACCTACAACGCTCGCACATCCTCATTTGTCTGCTTTCAGGTCATTTAATCATTTGTTGATAAGCAATTATCAGATCTTCCAGGGCTTGTGGAACAAGTTATCCTTGTCTCCAGCTCTCTATTAGCTCTGAGACCTCTTGGATGGTAGTGCAGGATAAAACCCTTCCCCATCTGCCTGATAACCAAGGTTTACTGTGGCATTGGTAAAGCCAGCACTGTGCATGCTGGTGTATAAACATGTTAGGTGATTCCCTCACTGACCATTATTTTCTTAAGGGCCTTGAACATGCAGGTATTTCTTGGAAACTCAGTACAGCCCAAAGACTCACAAAGCCTTCACAGGTGCTTGTGAGCATTGCCAAATCAGGCTATCCCTTCTTCCTACGCCCCCTCTTTTTGCACATTAAAGATTAATACCTTATTTGCTACAGAATTCTGTTATTCTGTATCCTTCCACGTTGGCACCAATGCAGCTTCCTGCTGAGTAGAACACACCGCTGCAGATACTTTATTTTCAGTTTTGAATATTTTCTGGCAAAGGTAATGTTAACAAAACGAAGGTTCTTGCAAGCAACAGCTGTTGTGAGTAGCATATATCCTGTGTAACTGCTTAAAAGAAATAATATGGACTGTGTCCTCTGAGAACTGTGTATAAACAGAGAGGTCTTGGATGCCTAACTTCAACAGGAATCTGAACCTAAGGCTCCCCTTACAGTCATTTGGGGATATTCTTATTAAACAAGGGTAGGCTCTGCATAGCAAGGCTCCAATCACAAACCCTCTCTCAGCACACGCATCATTCAACAAGCAAAGCGGTTATTACAGCAAATAACCCTAGCCATTCCTCCCACACAACACTCCACTCTGAGCCTTCTGTACAAGACACTTTTTAAGCAGTTTCCCTTTTCAAGGGCTTGCTCATTTAAATACAAAACCACCCCTCTGTTTGAAACAACACTGGGGTTATGGACCAGCCTCACAGTGCTGCAGCCACTTAGAGGAAATCCTGATGCTCAGTGATTAACCCATGCCAAGGTGCTGGTCGTTCTTGTATCTACTAATGCACAGGACAGAGTGTCAACTTTAATTTTGAAATTCTGTGATGCTGTCACTTTGTGTCACAGTGTTAAGTGGTTTTGATTATTTGATGTCAGCTTGGTTTACTTAAAGCATTCCCACTACTTGCATTTGCTTTCCATCAAAATGTGTCAGAAATCTCTTAGTAAGAACCATTCTTAACCCGAAGGTGTTAGCAGGACCCAGTTGCAACTGCTGGTGGTCACAACATGCAACATTTACTTGGTAGCTTTTCCAAGAATGGCTGTCCTCATCACAGCATCATTCCCACTGCAACAAGTCTGGTCCTCAAGAAACCCATTCTGGATAGCTTTTACATGGAAGCGTTTCCAATGGCCAGGCTGCTCGCACGCTGCACCAGGCAGGCAAGCTGGCCACCGTGCTGACTGCCCGGGCCTCCTCAGCCAGGCGGAGGGTTTACTTTCCCAGCACTGTACCCTTTACAAGGGAAATACTTTGCTTCAGTGCGTGACAAAACCTCACTCAAGCATTGCCAGCTTTTCAGTACAGTAATGGTACCAGGCAGCAATACGTTCTATTCACTTGATACATTATAAAAATGACACGGGTTTTTTTGTGAAGATGGGTACTACAAGGGCTGGAGTCTCCCCTCAGATACATGCCCTAAGAATGAGAAGCAAGTGATGGTAACTGACTTTCAGCTTTTCTTCTCATTACTCATTCATTTCTATAACCTGAATTCTCTCTCCTCTGCTCAACCATGGAACATTAACAGCCTTCTCAGAGCATCCTGGAAGCAAGAAACATCAGGTAAAATGCACTCCCACTGACATCCAACTTCCTTAGACCATGAAAACCTTCACAGCCAAGTGATACGCTCTAGTACTGAACTTGAACACAAGCTGCAGGGTTATATTAATGAATCACTGAATACCACCAAAATTGTTATGAAAATGAGTAATAACATGTTCTTTAAAAGCTCTCCTGACTTTAAGTCCTGACCTCCCAGTGCACTATTATCGTTGATAAAGTTTCCTTTATGGGAAGGAAACTACATTTATTGTAAACTGATTCATGCATGATCAGAATCAATCATCTGTGTTTTCAGGGTGATCCTGAACATGAACCGAATGCCATTAGAACAGGATAGCTAAAGCATGTCAACAGAGAAAAGTCTGCAGAAAGTAGGATAAAGTCAAAGTTAATTAAAGAATAACAGTGTTCTTAAATTACTGAAAAATTTAATTTACTCCGGAAACACCTGATGCATCATTAACACTATAAGGATCTCTTTGCATTAATTCATACCCAAATTCAAGGCTGTGCATTTTGTTAAGCTTCTTTCTTCCTGTTCTTATTTGTACCCGATTAAACTTCAGTACAGGTGCATACGGGTTAGTAATCACATTTTTATATTTTGCATGCAGATTAGTCCTATTCGAATCTGCATAAATTTGTTATGCATCACTGCAAAACTGAATGCTCAAGCAACTTTTATTTTTATCTAATCAAATCACTGCCTAATGAAAAATGAGCAACTGTGCACAAAGGTGCACTTGGGCAGACTCCAGAGGTCCCTGGGAACAGGAATATTTACCACCCAGTAGGGCTACCAGGCGCAGGTCTCTCCGGCCTCATGGTCAAAGCCTGATCAGGAGCAGCCACATCCAAAATGCCAGTGTTACCTTCTGCAGAAAGATTAAATCGAGGTTTCCACCACAGGATGGACCCAGAAGGGGCTTCTACAGAACTCCTCACCAAAACCTTGTAAGTCAATTGCGACTCAGTAGACTATGATCGAAATCCCTCCTCCAGTATGGAAATGGACAAGTCTCTTTGCTTCCCTATACCTGAATTTTCTGCCTGTACAACAAGCACCACATCTTTTCTTCTAAGGTAAGTAGCTGCAACAAGAGGAGCTGAACCTCAGGCAGAAAACCAATTCATTTAATTAAACTGCCAGCAGTCACATTACACGGTGGTAGGTAATATTAAGCAGTTTACTCTGGAAGTAACAAGACAAAGCACATACCTTCCACTGCTGAAATTGTAGTACACCATTTTAAAAGAGACTCTACAGTTAAATAAATATGCACAAACTGGCATGACTTCTTAGCACAATAGACAGGATCTAGTCCAGAAACAAGTCTGCTGGTCGAGACAATGGGGTTTTTTTAAAGCAAAATGTAAGAGACACAACCACTTGAAAAAGGTCATCCTCAAGTAGACAACAGTGTCCGGATGACTTATAATCCATCTACTCCCTCATGTGTGCTCCTGTCCATGCCCTCACCCTTCAGCCAGCACAGACTTCAGAGCAGCTGATGGGTACAGCCCCAGTTCAAACAGCACCGAGGATAATAGTGAGAAAGTAATAACGGACACTAGCAGTTAAAATTTGTGCTAAGTGATTTCAGACCTAAACTTGAACAGAAAGCCTGATTACTTCCAGAGTCCACCCATCCACACAGCAACAGCCAGTGGCTGAGGAAGCACCTGAGGAGCCCCCAGAGGGGACACGGCACTCCACCCACCCATCCCACCCCCAGCTATCATGCCCGGCCACCTCACAGCCTTAGGGAAATCTATCTTTCCTCATCGCGGGAGCTGAAGGAACATAGGTCTTGGGATCTGCAAAATCTGTGTAAATTACTGTGGGGCTGGAGTAAAGGAATAGTAGTGCATTCACCTGAACAGCTGCGGCAGAAGCAGCAAAGGCTTGAACGGAGATGGGTAATATATCGCATGCAGATCATTTTAACATCTGCCTCACCATGTAACAGAACATTGTGCACCGATCTCATCTTCAAACTCACAAAAATTTTACGAGCATGCTGCCACCTCAGAAGCATGCTCTGCTCCTCTCCTACTATGCAGCACAAAAAGCCAGGCAGAGCGGCTGCACCCTATTTCAAGTTCAAATCAGCAAGAGATGCTTAAGTAAAATAACTACAGCAAAATTAACATGCAACTACACTTTCCATTCAGCTCCACTACTAGTATCTCCTTTCCATGAAAGGAAAGGAAAGGAGGTCCCCGCAGAAAAAGTCACCCACAGCAGCAGCAGCACTGCGTCCATAGGGCTTCCTATAGGAGCAAAGCGCTGCAGACATCCCTGCTCACAGGGCTCCCTCCTCCTCTGTACCCTCCCCGCAGGCAGGCACCCACCACCGTAACTCCTTAATTGCCATTTCTCCTTGTTCCACTTGAATTTGTTTACGGGATTTTGAAAGGAGGAATTTGAAAGGAATTAAATTAAGGCTTAGGAACAAGCAGCAACTGGCAATAAACAAGTTCCCCAAAGTGTGAGAGTTTGTCCTCCGCACTCACAGCACATTTCAAGGTCAATTACACTCCCTAACGAACCGCTTAGCCACAGCCAGGCTGAGGGAGTTACACCAGGCTGAAGAAAAGCACAAATAGCTCACATCCGTGCTTCTGCCAGGCTGAAATCAAAACTCATTTCTCTCCAGCAAGGAAGGCTCCGGACCCGCGATGGAAGCCAAAACTGCACCTCAGCCCTTGTCTCCACAGCACAGCCATCCTGCTTCAACAGATCCTTCCACTTTTTTTTTTCTTTCATTTTTATTTTTTAATTACATTTCTATTTACAATTCCTTTAAAAAGTATATCATAACCCTCTCCTGACTTTCCCATCTGCCACCCCCCTCCTACCCACATCCTCCCAAGAAATACAAACATCACCACCAATTTCCTAAAAAAAAAAAAAAAAAAAAATATATATACATTGAGGTAACCAAACCCCAAATACTTTACATCAAAACATTTATGGAATTTGGTCAAAAAAGAAAAAAAAAAGAAAAAGCATTTTAGATACTTCACTGATATCTTTTCAGAGAATGCATGCACTTTTTACTCTCCATACACTTGAACAGACATGCTAGTAACCTAAATTGGTCATTTGTCCATCTGCACACAGTGACTGTCTTACCCACCCGCCAGAGAGTGAACAACTTTTCTCACTTTTATCACAGAAAATAATTTATTTCAGAAATCAAATTCATGTGACTGGATATTTAATTTTTATAAAAGCAGCTCCACATCATCACCACCAAATAACACAAATGTATTTATTTTTCTGTGGGTCAGATGCTCCACCCTGCCCACGGGCTGTGGACAAGACTGGGGAAATGCAACAGTGAAGCAGCTGTACCTGCCACCCCAGGTTACAGTTTCTTCCCCCAAATTCTTACCAGCTCATCAAGATTTATTGCATGCTGCTGGGCCATTAACAACAGGTAACTCTTATCAGAAATTCCAGTATTTAAATGCTATACTTAATCCATTAATCTCTATTACATTTTAGAACAGTTTTCTTGCTGTGTTATTGAAAAGGACTAATGTGGATAAGGATCAGTTTTAGACCAACATATTACCTGAATCATTTACCAAGATAAAACATTTTTACTGATCATCACACTGCTATGCAATAGCAAAATTATTGCACAAGTTTAAAAGCATCCTGCTTTAGGGAAAACAGACCAGTATTAACACAAATGCATTAAGTCTAATTTTCATTATTGTGGTTGAATACAATGCCAAAAATATATATAAACAACTTTAACAGCTCTAGTAAGTAATATTTATTTTTTTAAAAAATCATTTAAAGGACATTTATTAACCACACAATGAAATTTGCTTTTCCTTTTCTTTTTTTAATAAGGGTATAGCTTTCAAATTATCCGTTTGTCTTCACCTGAAATTTACACAGCACTCAGATGAACAGTGTTAAGTCTCTAAACACTGGAAACATTAGACATTTACATTTTGTAATTAGCTCCATTGTTTTCAGCTACTGCATGATCGGAGGTTACCAGGAACCACCTCTTCCTCCTCACTGACAAACATTTGCATACAAAAATTTGACAGAAAAAAGCAAAATGAAAACCAAAAGCCCCAAACGCCAGAACACAAAGTATGCTGAGGCAGCCAGAGCCAGAGATGTTACAAGGTAAGCGTGCTCCAGCTCTCCAACCTTGCACTACCGAAGCCAGGGAGAGTTTTGCTGTTGACTTAATCGAGGCCACGATTTCAACCTACAGCATTTTCTTCTGTAATTTGAGGGATACTCTGATTAACTACAAACAATTAGCTCATTTTAAAATGGCATAATCTTCTTTGTGCACTATGCACATTCTAAAAATGGATTAGCACAGGGTCTAATGCTGGAGCCTCTCTAGCATTAAAGGATTACAGGACATCAATCTGCACTCATAGCTAATTGGGATGGCTGTGTCCCCTCAGCCAAATCCACTTGTTCTGTCTGCACAGCAGGACCTACAGGAGGGTGTGCAGAGGGGCACACGTCTGCCCACCCCATGTGCAAATTTCATGGCTTTTGTTGCGGCTAAAGTGATCACTTTCTGCAGTGCTGATTTTTGGAAAGCCAGGCACAAGGGCATTCGACTGGACTTCACTGTTTAGTAACCCTGGAGTCACAACTGCAGATGTCTACATTAACATGAGGTTTGAGAGGTTAGCAGATGGGTAGGAAGCTCTTACTGTGAAGGCCCTAACGATTTCCAAAGGTAAAACAGCAAGTAGCTTTTATGTATAAATGATACTCACCATATGGTAAGCATGAGTGAAATTTAAAAAAAAAAATTAAATTATTACAGTTAAATTGAATAGAACCAAAACCAATTAAAAGACTGGAAGCAGTTTATATCAAGAACATTAACACTGCCAGAAAGGGGAGCAGGGCACACACCAGAAGAGTAGTGTTCTTAAGTGCCAGACACAAATACCATTAAAATTCAGATTGCTCCTTTAAAGACACCCCCAATGATGAGGCTGGCATTTCCAGGCACCAAAATCAATAAACAGACATACAATCAATAGAAAAATCATATTTCATTGACGTTAATTTATTAATTACTCTATTAATTTATTGATTGTGATTACAAGCCATGATTACAGCCTGATTACAGGCTGTGAATAGATACTTTTTTATATACATAAGCATTCCACAAAAATAAATAACAAATGACACGTGCACTTCTCCAGCTGATCAGAGCACCTATACATGCAAATGAAGGCAGGAAATTACCAGGTGTTCTTAATAAAAAAATAAAAATCTCATTTGCTGGTTCTCACTAAGAAACCTGGGCGCATCCTCACCATTGCTTTTGCTAAAGCAGAGAGCTTTTGGTCACAAAAATGAAGATTCCTGGAAGCCTGAGGCTGCCCCATCCTGACAGGCACCCGCAGCACCCCACCAGCTGGCCAAGAGCCAGAAGGGCTCCTGCCAGCACCCCAGCGCTGCCACCCCCCACTTCTGCATGTGAGGAGGGAGCTACCAGACAAACCCCAGGTCCCACCACCTCCAGGAAGGGCCTCACAGCTAATGTGATAGCTCAAGATCAGCCATCCTACATCACGCATGGTCAGGCCAAAAGACTAAATGCCCATAACCGGTGAAGTGACATCTACTGCTCTATACCAATTCTAGCACTGAAAGAAACACTGCTCGATTTGGTAGAGTTAAGCACGTATTTAACTTCACGCAGTAAAATCAAAATAGCCACCCATGGATCATTAGATTATCTGCTGCCTCTTAACATAATAAGCAGTTAGATTACATGGCATCCCTCAGTTCATTAAATTAAGCCCACTCAGCGGTATGCAGGCTGTCTCTCAGAAATCTGGTAGTTTACTGAATCCTGTCAGTCATTCTTTACTTTGTCACAGGCCTGTGATGAAAACCCACATAAAATACTGGTTTTACCAATCTCAAATTTCCATAGACTTTAAGGTAGCTGGACTTTTGCTGGATGTTACATGAGACAGTCAAAGCAAAAACCCAGAGCTAAGTACAATTCTGGTCCAGTACCGTTACAAGCTCCCAATTCTGCAGAGGATTGTCAACAGATCTTCGTATGTTTTCAGCAGGTCCAGTGTGAGTTGCAACTCAACCTTGTGCATGTGATACAGAGCCTTTGTAGATAAATTCTGCTTTGATCTTTCAGGTTCACTAGAAACTAAAGCAAAACTCAGGAGATGGGTATTAAATCCAGGAGAAGAGATGTTTGCACATATGCACACACACACAGCACCCAGCCTTTCTTCTCTTCCTCATTTTTTCCCCTACACCAGCTCCCCAAATGCCAAACCCCAGCTCACATGGGTACGCTGCCCAGTGATAATACAAGAATTAGAGGAAAACTCTACAAGGTTGCACTGGGCTCTTCATTACAGTGTGAAACACGGTCCTGCTCCATGAAACACCAGCCCTGCGGAGGCTTTTTGCTACGGACCAGGCGCTTTCCCAACGCATGATTCCACTAGTCCCATGCTGTGAAACAGGATGTCCAGGCAATGCTGGAGACACCAGTCCAGGGAGGCAGTCCAGTACTGACGGGCAATGTTTTCCCTCTCCCAGTACCAGAGCAGATCACCCATTTGCTACACTGGTTCTGCACTGTCTGGGAGGGAGGCAAGACCACCCGACTGGCCAGGCCAGACCCATGGCACAAGTATTTAGGGAGGCTGCAGCACCTGCATTTGGCACTAGCAGCTGGAAGAGTTTCAGGTGCCTCCAAAATACCTCCTCCATCAGGTTTGCAGGGCACAGGAACCAAACTCACTGTCTTGCTGTAGATGGGAGAGGGAATGGGATTGTAAACCATCCTCTGGGGAAGATAACGAGAAGCCAAAGTATGTTTTATTGATTCCTTCATTTTTGAATGTAAGTGGATAAGTGATTTCAGCCTCCAGACATTTCTTAGTCACAGCTGACTTTTACATATTCTTTCAGGGATCAGAAAGTTCATTGTTTCCTTCTTTCCCCATGATGCATGGGGATAATGAGAGACAAGGAGCACTCAGAGGGCAAGCATCTAGCAACAAACTGCAGTCAGGCCCAAGGCTGCTCTAAGAAATTTTTGTTGCTTTCATTTTAGTCCATGCTCCATTCATAGGAGAGGCTATTCCCACAAAAATACAGGTCATTGGGATAAATATTTTGCAGCAGCTTAGGGCTGAAGCAGAACGTTAGGAAGAAAAGCGTGTACATCTCTGGAGTGTGACAGATGGGGCACTATCAGTGTTACTAAATCCCATTCCCTTCCTTTCAAACAACCTGCAGTGAGTCACTGCTACGCTATGGCATCCCATCACAGTGTAAAAAACCTCTCAGTAGTAACACTGGCTACAAGCCATGCATCCTTCTCTCCATGTAAGCACCGTGTGGCAGGACTATGCAGACAAACATTAAACCAGCTTCCCTTTCTGGGTAGGAAGCCATCGGCCTTTGCTGCGAAGCCACTGCGGTAACCCAGAAGCAACTCTGACACCTGAAATGCTCCATTCTGATGGGGGACAAGCCTAGGACAAGTCATCACTGCTCAGACTACTTGTAACACTCCTGAAGAATTTCTGCTTTCTCTCCCAAATTACCTCATTTGAAAGACTTAATACATTCATTACAGACTTCCCCATCGGCCCAGTTACAAACCCCCCAGTCACTCCACAGTCCCCAAATCTTCTCCCTAAGCTGCAATGACAGGATGTGTGGAAATGGTACAAAGCTGCACCAGGGGAGGGTTAGACTGGACATTAGGAAGCATTTCTTTACCGAGAGGGTTGTCAAACACTGGAACAGGCTTCCTAGAGAGGTGGTCGATGCCCCAAGCCTGTCAGTGTTTAAGAGGCATTTGGCCAATGCCCTTAATAACATGCTTTAACTTGGTCAGCCCTGAATTGGTCAGGCAGTTGAACTACATGATCATTGTAGGTCCTTTCCAACTGCAATAGTATATTCTATTCTATCTCAAATTCTTAATTACTAGTCCATACTTTTGTAAAGAGTGGGGTTTTCCCCACCAGCAGGTAGATGCATCATGGCAAAACACACAGGATGCTCCCAAAGACAGGCTCAGTCCTCTGTATAGGACTGAGCTGACCCGAGCCACTGCGCTTGCTAATTAATTGTTCCTCCACTACTGAGAGAAGAAACCCACTATCAGAGCCCAGCTCCAAGCTGCTGCTGTTCTTATTCCTCCATCCTGATTCATACACAGCAGAGATGAGTACTAAAGAAAACATGCCATGAGGATCTTATACTTTTAATTATTTTATCACAGCCTTCACGTACCCTTTTTTGGATATTATTACCCTGGAGAGTACGCTAACAACCTTAAGATGCTGACTAATTAAGTTTTGGTATACTCCAAAGCCAGTTTTTGCACACTAATTAAATTTACAGGCAGTTAGATTTGACAGGTACTACGGTATCTGCCAACGTGCCTTCATAATCAGTTAAATTATTAATTCTGAGGCAGCAGGCCATCCCCAGGCGGGCAGGGAAAACTCCAGCAGCAGACCTACTCCAGGAGAACAGCGACCCTGTGCCACAAGGAGCTGGGGACACGTGGGTGCTCTCTCCCTAGGAGAAGGCACTGGGCTGCCATGGGGGGCACCTCCTACCTCCCATATCTGTTGGGGAGCCATCAGAATTTCCACCCAGATACGGCCCTGATGGGATGGCAGAGGTCGGCGAGCAGACAGGCATGGGGTGCCTCGCTTACCGCTACTGCTACCCCAGCGATGGGCAGCAAAACCCCTCAGAGGCACAACCACCTGGGACTGCAGACAGCATCCCTCACTCCCGTCTCTGGAGACTCACACCTCAGGATAACTTCAAAAGGCAAGGCAGCAGGGGCCTCAACAGGTACTTGTCCCCAAAAGCCCTCTCCAGAGTGCTGGGTGGGCAGGCACAGCCTGCACCATCAGAGCTGCCATTGCCACACTGCTGTTTGAGATCACAGCAGCCAGACAAATCCCCCAACTCCGCTCCCGCACTATCACACCTCAGGCCCTCTGCAGACAAAACATTCATTTAGCAATCTATATGATTCGCAATGTCAAACGCCTCTCTGAGAGTTCCCTTAGGACAGCTGCTCTTGCTATTTCATCTGTTAAATATTTCCAGAACCCAAAAGTCCTCAGGGAGAAAAGTAGTTATTTTGACTAACTGCTCCTCCTCCTCAACTAGTTACTGTGTTAGCTTCCACCCACTCAAACACCAGGAGTTGATTAAGACATATGGATTATCTCAACACTACCAAGAATTTCAATTTAGAAAGTGAAATATTGACATTCTTAATATCACATTCCTCTTTCACTCGGGCGCCTTTCCTCGCATTGACACTGATCCCCACTGAAACATGGCAGCATTGCACAGACTGCAATTCAAGGGCTAGGCAGACAGCTTTTTTTCGTGGTTTTTGGTTGAAGTTGCTGATGGAGTCAACCCATCACGGTTTTCCTAATTCTAGTGAGACAAATACTTGCAAGTAACCCTTATTTATGGAAATCTTTGGGTCATAAAAAGAATTATTCATTTCCACATTAAACTTTGAATTTTGTTTTATGGTCTCCTCCTTTCTTAAAAGATTATTTTGTAGCATATTTGGCCTCTTTTCAATGTAACATAAAAAAACCATACACAAAAGAAAAGCCATAAAGGAAAATTCTACACTTGGAAATCCTTCAGGAACACATCAGACTTTAATGTAAAATCTTATCTCCCATATCTAAAAGCTTTGAAAGATTTGGTTTAAGTAAAGGTGAGGTTTTGTTTTGAACTGGAACAGAAACTAAATTTAAAGTGTGCAAAGTTTCCTGTTAAACAGAAATCCTGAGTTGGGACTAGCCCTGCTGGGATCCTATGAGCTCCCATAAAGCAGAACCACCACTATCTGCATCCACTCTTGGCATCTCATTTCACCAAGTTTCTATTTAAGATTGATGCCCTTAAGCCGCAGTTATGTATTTAACCAAGTCAAGAAGAAAATCAGAGTGAACCTCACTGACCTCAAAGTACTGAGCAGATGTATTTAAGTTAACCAAGTGTGAACTCATGTGAAATATCTCAAAATAAAACCACAAACTGTCAGACGCTACCCCATGTTAGATGAGTGTTCCATGACAGAGAAGCAGTTTGAAAGAAAAATCGTGGGGACTGCAGTTGTGCCATTGCACACTTAATATATCACAACGCATTAGCTGTACAGTATCTGTAAAACTCAAAATTTCAGGACTTTAAGGAGGTATAAGACGGGGACAGGCTGCTTGACCAACCTGGTAATAGGACTCACTTAAAGCACAGGAAAATGGAAGGAAATGGAATACAATTTTATGCTTTTGACAAATCATAAATAAGTAATCACTGGGCAAAGGCATTATTTCAGGCAAGAGACAACAGGGTTTTGCAAACCTCTGAAAACCTGTGGTCTCGACCAAGATAATACCAGGTGGGGAAAGGCTGCTATCCTTACTGGTAACCCTCAGCATCCTAGACTTAAGGTCATTGGAGACAGGAAGAAAAAAAAATTATATTTATATCATGACAGCTACAGAATTTTGGAACATAGAAGTTTTGACCAAGCACTAATTTAAATGCACTGACATATAAAACAAGCCATGGTCCAAAACAGTTTGTACAGCTGCCCCTCCTGAATACTCCACACGATTCAAGAGCGTTATTAACGAGATTACTTTGGGGCAGGGAGATAACCCCAGAGACTCTCTGTTCATCAGCAACCTCTCCCACTCCTCAACATTTTGAGACCTCCCTCAGTTTAAGCAGTTTTAGTTAAGCCTGTTGCTCAGCAGTTCTCAAAGCAATGCCAACCTCATCTATGTTTTTAATCAAAGCTGTATGAAGAAGCCTCTATTTATTCTACACAAATACCCCCAAAACCCAAGGAACGTACACCCCTTTTTCAGAAACCAGAGTGACAGACAGCTAAAGGATCAAGTCCAGGAGATAACCTTATTTGAAAATAGTTGCAGCCACTACCAGCCTCCCGCACTCAGGAGAACAAACTCATCCTACTGCCAAAGCTTTATTACAGCTCTACTCCAACAAGGAGATCTGTAGGCCCCAGAACTGCTTGTAGCTGACATTTCTAGTGCTCTGAGCCACCATTTCTGAGGCAGTCACACATGAAAGAGACAAAAGTAATTGCAAGGCTTTATGTATTGATGCCAGCCATTGGTTTGGAGTCAGTGAACCAAGAGAAATACACATTGAGATGTACTGAAACAAACAAACTAGAAACAAGCCTGAGGCAAAGAAAAGAGGCTTTTATATATTAATTATACTCTGGTTTTGGTTTCTGCCTTGAATAGCAGCTATATAATGAAATTCAGCAAGCACTCATCTCGGGTATTGCAGAAATGTGCAAGTCAGTCAAATGACCTCCCAGCATCGGGCTCAAAGTCTTCAAACACGAGGGAAGCTTGCTCGAGGCAAAGAACCAGCATTCATCCTTGCTTTGCTGATGCAAATCCTCTTTACCTTGAGAGCAGTCCCTCGGCTTCAGCAGTGCTGCTCGTGAGAGCAACGTGGTGAGACCTTTGCTCTCAAGTGCTGCCGACCCACCACCGCCAGGGCTCTGCCTGGCACCCATCACAGGATGATGATCAGACACTCCCGGCAGCACATTACACCCATCTCCGGCCAGCAGCAAAATGACCCCTCTCAAGGGCAGGCGGCAAAGACTGAGGGCCAGAGCTGCCAACTCAAACTTCAGTTCAGCCCTGCTTTGAGGCAAGTCAGAGACGACAGAGAGCAAAGCGCAACAAAGTTGCACTCCAGAAAGGTCTTTGCTTTTCCCATTCAGTACATTTCACTGAGACAAAACTGGCACTAGCAACAGGCTGACAGGAGTATGACCCAGAGAGCCTCTTTAACTACATTACAACGACCCCGTGCATTTTTAATTCTAATCTGTCCCTTATTTGTGTTTGCTGACATCTCGAGGGGGGCATACAACATTGTTCACAAAAGTGGGGATTCTGGAGCATCCTAAGCTCTGCGGGCACTACAGTGTCTTTCAATTGGAGAAGAAGTTCTGCCTCGATGCCCCCTGCAGCCTACATGCACACTGCAAAGCCTGCAACCTGAGGTTTTCCCTTGAACACGAATCCCTGCTTCTGCGGGGG